>NW_024879856.1:0-60313 GCF_900700415.2 Clupea harengus | reverse complement strand
AGACTCTAAGGAAGTCACTGACTATGAAAGTGTGTTTTAAGAAGGGACTCTGAGGAAGTCAGGGACTCTATGAAAGTGTGTTTTAAGAAGGGACTCTAAGGAAGTCACTGACTCTATGAAAGTGTGTTTTAAGAAGGACTCTAAGGAAGTCAGGGACTCTGCCCACCGGATGTCGTCAGGGTAATGGTAAGGGTTAGCGCCATCTCCTGGCTGCGTGCGGTACTAAGAGATCAGAGATGTATTTAGGAGAGAGGCCATGAAGAGCCCTCCAAGTAATCAATACAATCTTAAAATCTATTCTGAAAGAATTTAAAAAACGGTAACCGAAGTGGCAACCGATGGATGTAAGTGGTGGGGGACAGCAGTGGACTGTTTTTATCCTCCGTGACATTTGGCCCCATATCTGGAGTCTCCTATAGTCCTGAATCTCCTCAGTGACATTTGGCCCCATATCTGGAGTCTCCTATAGTCCTGAATCTCCTCAGTGACATTTGGCCCCATATCTGGAGTCTCCTATAGTCCTGAATCTCCTGAGTGACATTTGGCCCCATATCTGGAGTCTCCTATAGTCCTGAATCTCCTGAGTGACATTTGGCCCCCATATCTGGAGTCTCCTAAAGTCCTGAATCTCCTGAGTGACAATTTGGCCCCATATCTGGAGTCTCCTATTGTCCTGAATCTCCTGAGTGACATTTGGCCCCATATCTGAAGTCTCCTATAGTCCTGAATCTCCTGAGTGACATTTTTGTGCAGATCGCATGTGTGGCATGTGACGTTCAAGTATAAAAAATGACTAGTCTGAAGGCAGGCTTTCCTCCTCATCTGTTGAATAGTCAGTAGATCCATCATTGCTTTCTTCCTCATCTGTTCACTGAATCTCCTGAGTGACATATGGCCAAAAAATCACTCACAAAGGCTCTCTCTCTCTCTCTCACTCTCTCTCTCACACACACACACACACTGTAAGATACATTTGAATTATCAAATTTATCTAATCATATCACATTTAACCAAATGTATCAATGAAGTATAATCACAAGAAAAGGGCAGTCTGCCAACAAGTCAGAAAAACAGCAAGTAACATCTGCAGGGGAAATGTAAAGAGTCAGACAGGAGAAAGCAAGTTAAAACAAAGGCCCGGAAGAGGAGAGAAGCATATAAATCTTAGGTGGTCAAGGCTGGGGCACAGACAAAAATGTCCAGACATACATGTCAGCAGATTAAAAGCAGAAGTTAATCATGTGTTATAACAAAGTGAAACTCCAACAGCTATCAGGGGTGATTACAGAGTAATAGCACCCAAGAGCCGTTGGTGGTTGGATACATTGTTAACTTACCCAGGCAAAACAGGGGCTGAGATAATAAGAAAACACGTAGTAGTGGTTGGAGCGAGTGCAGGGTACCTAAGAAGTCACTGCCCATATCAGGAGGAAACATATTGGAGTGGTTATCCTCGTTTGAGAATCGTCTGATCAATCCACGATATTTATTAGGATTATTTGACACAGTCTACGAAAAATCATTTCTCCCTCCAAAACAGGGAGGGAAAAAACACGAAGTTAAGTGGACAGTAAAACTAAAAGAGTTCTATTACTGGCTCCACGACGACCCCATAGCTTTTGGAAACGCAGTTTGGGCGCCCGTAGAAAAAAGACAGAAAAAAGGGAGACCAGAAATTTGGTACGAGAAATTCAGATAACTGTAATACCCCTCTGGGAGCGTAAAACGTGGGGAGACGGTGATATTTGGTTCCCGCCACCACAAGTGAGGGGACACATAAATTTAAACAGTTTACTATCAATGGTGAGAAACCTAGATTCGCAGAAATCACAGAGAGAATACTAGGGGGCATTATAGTAGGTTGGGACCTGATAAATCCAGTATTAACCCTAGCTTGCGTTGGCAGTAACCAAGGAAGTGTAGCCAGTGCAGGTTGAGTTATGGCAGACCAAGCAAACCGAGATCAGGGTCAGCAGGTCAATTGGTGCTGGACATTAAAGAGCATTTTGACAAAAACAATGCAAAGGCGGTTGCAAAAGACAAAATCAGGAACTTAGAAAAGCTAATAAAAGATTGGATTAAGAGGGGATGGTACCCCGAAGCAGACAAACCTGTTCCAACCAGAGAAGATTGTGTAATGTTGAGACAGCGTTCAACAGATGAGATGGAACAGAAAAAGAGGAAGATAGATGAGAAAAACTTCCTCCAGTCGAAAAGACATGCCCGAGATGACTGGAGTGATGAGAATATATTTAGAGACGAAATAATGGGGATGATCATGAAAGGGGCGATAATGGCAAACAAAAGAAAGAGACAAAATTCAGTGGAGAAGGGAGAAAAGACACAGATCGAAAATGAACCAGAAAAAAGAGGAAAGAATATGGACGAAAGTAGGGAGACAGAAAACACACTGTATCCACCTCTACCTGTGGCTACAGCCAGCGCGCCCCCACCATATAATGGGTTCAGCCGCAGGGACTTGGTAACACAAGCACCTATGGTGGTAATTCCTGCACAAAGATTAGAGATAATTGACGAAGAGATGGAAGGTGTGTCCAACCTAGTGAAAATGAAAACAGAATACATTGCAGATAGGGTAGACAGACTTGCAGAATGTACACACGCTTTAACGACAATGGTGGCAAACACTGCACATTTAGTAACTGTAACTGGACAAGGGAGTGAACTGCGTTTAGCACTGATTTAGCCCGCACACATGACCAATGTGAGCACAAATGGCCTGGTGCAAGGCCTCATAGACAACATCAATGAAAGAATAGAGGAGGTAGACTCAAAGGAATCAGATACTGAAGAGGCATGATCAGGGAGAATAGAGGGGCTGACAGGGCTGAGCGCACTGACCCCCCAGAATATGCCACATATATGTCATCGCATGATTTTGTACAGAGTGAGGGATTCAACAAGTCTAGAGAGGAGAGAGAAAGTGGGAGAGGCAGAGAAAGGGAGCAGACAGAAAGAGAAGTTCACCGCGCAGTGAGAGCAGAAAGGGTGGGGGCCGAGAGTTCACCACAGTTCGCTGCTCAGACAGAGTGAAAAGGTGGGGGCCAAGAGTCCACACACACTTCCCTGCTCCAACGGAGCAGAGAAGGGGGGGGCTAGGCACAAAGACACACACACGCGTCCGGTTCAGACTATCACAGACAACACATCAAGACATGCAGGGCTATCCATTCTTCAGTATCCAAAGGAATTGTATGATCAGGGGCAACCAATGTATACCCCACCTATATACACTTCTACCCCAGCAGTGAGGGATAGGAAAGGAGATCTAGATGAAGTTACTATAACGGGAAAAAGACTAGTGGCTGGTGATGTGATGAGAGGACAGAGAAGGCAACACTGGGAACCAGAAGATACGGACACAGAAGAGAGTAGTGAGGAGGAATATGAAATGAGGAAACTCCCAGTGAAGCTAATCAAGCACACATGCATCAGATGAGAACAGGTAGAAGCTTGTACAAAAGGTACAAAGGTGAAGATGAACCCATGTGTGTCACACAAGTTCACAGGTTCCAACAGGGATGTATCCTTTAATAGCAACAGGCCAGAACCAGAGAAAATATGTGCCATGGGGTAGGACAGATCTTGAGGCACTAATCAAACGCTTGCCACCAATAGCCAATGGTGCAGCTTCCTGGATCACCACATTTGAGAGAGAGACTTGTCAGGATCAGTTAGCTCTGGCAGACATACGCACAATACTGATAAAAGTCCACGCGGATAGGGCTCTATGGAGGCAGAGAGAGTAGCCAAGAGTGAGGGGAGACCTGAGGACGAACATTTTAATGCATATCGTAACCGGATATGGGGGTCCCTGAGACGAAGCTATCCGACAGCCTATACGGTTGACGCATTAACCAGCCTGCAGATAAAAGAGAGTGAGAACACCCATGAGTACCTGGTGAGGGCGTGGGAGATGTGGGAAAAAGGAACCGGGGAAAGACCAGACAATTCAGCACTGGCACAAATACATTTCAGGAAAGGGGTGGTAGAAGGGCTGCCACAACCAGTTCAAAATAAATTAAAAGACACAGTGGGACTGGATGTGTTGCCACAGAACGTATGGGTGCAACACGTGGAGCATGGATTGAAGCGTCATAGGAAGGCAGAGAAAGATAAGAAAGAGAGCCAGGGAAACAAAACAGGTGACAAGCTTGTGGAACAACTCACAAAAGCGGTGGAACAAGCAACTATCAAGGCAGCAGCGCAGGCCATTCTGGCACCAGCACCAAGTGTGATGGCTCCCGCTTTAACACCCGCGGCCCCACCACCACTCAGTAACAAACCACCAGTGCAATATGCATCCCAGCCACTGCCAATGCAATCATACCCACGAAGAGATGTAAGTCAGATCCGATGCTATACTTGTGGGTTCTATGGGCATTATGCACGCAGTGTGGCGCAGTGGCGCCTTCCTACCCACGCAACCCACAATATGGGGAACAGGGGCCAGCACATGGGCCACCTATGCCACAGAACCGTGGAAGAGGTAGCAATGGAGGAGGGTATAGGGCATCACAAGGAGGCAGAGGCCGAGGGAACCAGAGTAGAGGGGATGGCAACAGGGACCGAACATGCAGGGAGTGAGTGCAGGACCCGTACCTGATGGATACGACGAATGGGCGTACCATAATGGGGACGGTTACTGACGAGGCCCACGAGAACCCCACCCCCGAGTGAGCCCACCCTGGTCCCCTCCCATGATAACGGGTTTAATTGGCAATGAAAAAGTTGAATTCATGATTGATACAGGTGCTGCAGCAACTACACTGACCAAAAGACCAGGAGGGGTTGAATTATCGGGAAAAACATTAAACACAATAGGGTTCTCGGGGATACAAGAAAAACAACCATACACACAACCAATAACGATTCGTTTCGGAAACCAAACAGTAGTAGAGCCCGTCATCATAGCACCTAATTGCCCAGTGAACTTATTAGCTCGAGACATACTCTCAAAGATGGGAGTCAAAATTTTATGCTCACCAGACGGATTGGAAATACAGTGGCCTGGACAACCTAGAATAGAGCGAACACACGGTCAGTACATCCTGATTGAGGCCTCAGAACAAAAAGATAACACAGTAAACGTATACTGGTCCAGGATCACACATGATTCTGTGTGCCCAGGGCTTCTACGTCAATACTACGAATGGAAAAAGAAAATGAACACAGATTTAACATACCATGAACCGGCCGACCCGTTCCACATGACCTATTATTATGCGGCAGATTCAGATTTAGAATATGACAATCGCTGGGAAAAACTGAGAGAAGGACAGAGTGAAGAGATACACACAACACACATAGTGGTTGGGCCAGAGGGCATAGCAGCAGAGGTAGACCTCACCCCAGAACAAAGAGAGTGGGTTCCGGAAAAGGAACAATACCATCCACACATAACTTTAGCAATGACTGGAGAACATGAGGCAGCTAGTCTGGGGGATATGATGGCAAGAGCCAATCAGGCAGTTTACGTGGAAATTGAAGATTTGGTGGAAGTTTCAAAAGATGGACAGTTCCGGAGGTTCACTATAGACGCATGGGACATGGCCAAACTTGAAAAGGTAGAAAAACCACGTGACATAGCAGGATTCAACACTAACCACGGTGGGGCAGAGAGCTTACTAGCTGAGGTACCTACTAGCCTGTGGACAACACACCAGAATGATGTAGAGAGAATCGAGGGATGTGCCACCCTGATACTGAAACCAGAAATCACCAAACCTGTGTGGCGGCCACAGTATCCATTAAAAGCTGAACAAGAACAGGGTATAGCAGAGACAGTAGAAGGATTGCTAAAAGTAGGAGTGCTAAGGCCAGCTCCAGAAGCAAGGTGGAACACACCGATCCTACCTGTGCCGAAGGCAGGCAACAAAGGATGGAGAATGGTACACGATTTAAGGGCCATAAATGATGCAACAACGACCCTATCACTGCCAGTACCAGACCCCTATGTAGCCTTGCGGGCCATAAATCCTGAACACAAGTTTTTTAGTGTGATTGACCTGGCTAACGCATTTTTCTGTTTACCTTTAGCAGAGGAGTGCCAAGAGTGGTTTGCATTTACGTACCGGGGAAAGAAATACACATACAACCGACTGCCCCAAGGTTACAAGGACAGCCCAGGGCTGTTCAATTTGGCACTTAACCAGATCTTAAAGACCATTCAGCTTGCAGAAGGCGTGGTGCTGATCCAATATGTGGATGACTGCCTCATTGCGGCGAGAACGGCGGAGGAGTCATTACACGCTACAAAACAACTATTGACAACCCTAGCGGACGCGGGGTTCAAGGTCAAGCGAGAGAAATGCCAGATAACACGAAGTTCAGTCGAATTCCTAGGAAGAGTAGTAGGAAAGAATGGAACAGCCATGTCAGAGCAGCATAGAAGCGCCATACTACAGTATGGACAGCCAAGAACAGTACAAGACATGCTAGGTTTCTAGGACTATGTGGGTATAGCCGGACTTACGTTCCTGACTATGTGCAATTGACCCTCCCTCTCAGAGAAATGGTAACAGAGGTGGGTCACAGAGCATTAAAAGATGAACTAAAATGGACAGTGCCAAGAAATCGAGTGTTCCAGCGGTAAAGACAGCGCTGAGTGCTGCCACACACCTGGCGAGCCCGAACTACAACATAGATTTTAATCTAGACGTAGCAGAGACCGATGGAACAGTGAATGCAGTACTATACCAAAAAGAGAGAGGAGAGAGACGGGTGCTGTCTTATTACAGCTGCAAACTAGACTCAGTGGAAAGTGGGAAACCCACGTGCGTCAAATTTCTGGCTGCAATTGCAAAAGCAATCGAAAAAACGGCACATATAGTACTATGTCACCCATTGGTAGTCCACACCGATCACAGTGTAACCGCACTACTGGCGTCAAATGCGTTCAGCTTCTCGGCAACAAGGCAAATAAAAATTGAGGACGCACTGAAAAGAGCCAATGTAGTGTTTAAAGCCCCAAAGAGCAATTACGCAAATATGGCTAAAGGGATAAATGGGGGAAATTTGCAACAACATGACTGTGTAGCCCGAGTGAAAAAAGACAGCAAATTGAGGGATGGGTTGTTCTCTGAACCAATAGAGACACCAGATTGGGAATTGTTCACTGATGGGAGCTCATATAAGGGAGAAAACGGAAACAGGGCAGGATACGCGGTAATAGAGTGGAAAAAAGGGAAGCCAGAAACCTTGAAAGCGGAAGAAATACCCCAACCAGCGTCTGCTCAGTCAGCGGAAATAATAGCCATCACAGAGGCCCTTAAAATGAGCAAAGACAAGCGAGTAAACATATACACAGACTCAGCGTATGGTTTCAGCGCTGTGCATTTTGATGGACCTCAGTGGTTGAGGAGGAAATTTTTAACAGCAGCAGGGACTCCTGTAAAACATGTAAAACTCCTGAAAGAACTGATAGCGGCAGTACAAGTACCCCGAGAGGTTGCAGTGGTAAAAGTAGCTGGTCACACCAAAGGGACAGATAAGGAAAGCAAGGGAAATGCTGCAGCAGACAAGGCGGCGAAACAAGCATCGGGATACGAGGAAGCAGGGCAATTTGTGACCCTTCGATCCGGAAAAATAGCACAAGAACAGAATAAGGGAACAGGTGAGACAACAGAAAAAACAAGCGAGCTCTCTCAGACTGAGGAGGCTGAGGCCACTCCACTGTCAGAGATACAACTGAGCCTTAAGCTACTAGAAATAGTGGAAATACAGGAAGCATCTAGTCCTCAAGAAGTAAGAGATTGGATAACTTATGGGGCAATAAGACAGACGCACAAGCAAAACGGAAAGGTACATCACATATGGAGGTCGACAGGGGGACAAGTAGTGGCTCCTCGAACCTTACTACCTGTGATTTTCAAAGAGACCCACGGAAGCACTCATGTGTCAGTGGCAAAAATGTACAAACAAATAAGGCGACAGTGGTGGTGTCCAAAACTCAGAGAACACATTGAAAATTACCGAAGCGAATGCACCACGTGTAACAAAATGAATACAAAACGAACACTGCCCCACCCACTGCTAAAGTTTCCTGTTCCCTCTGCACCGTGGAGTGAAATCTGCATTGACTATACAGACATGGGGTTAGGCTGGCGGACAAAGGAGGGTTATCGCTACCTACTCGTGGCTGTAGACAGATACAGCAGATGGATAGAAGCAATACCAACGAAAAAAGAAGATGCAGAGTCTGTAGTGAAATGGCTAACAAAAGATTTGATACCTAGGTATGGGGTGCCAGCAAAAATCTGCTCCGACAATGGGAGCCATTTCAAAAATGTACACCTTCAGACGGTAGAACGAACCATGGGGATTGAGCACCGGTTTGGGAGTGTATACCACCCAGAGAGTCAAGGCATAGTGGAGAGGGCTAATCGAACCATAAAAAACAAACTGGCAAAAGCATTGGCAGGCACACAGATGAAATGGACAGAGGCATTACCTCTAGTCCTACTGTCAATGAGGCAGGAAACTGCAACAGAAACCAACCTCTCCCCTCATGAGATACTGACGGGGAGGGCCATGCCTGGTCCTAGAGAGGACCCTAGATGGGTAGATCAGAATGAGCCAGGAGACACAGAACTGTCCGAATATATGAAAGTATTGGGGCAGATGATTGACTTGATATCCCAGCAGGTACAGATTGGAGGAGAGGAGGAAGACCAAGGCTGTTTGAGACCACTTCCAGTGACCGTAGGAGACCAGGTCTACATCAAGGTAAAGGGTCGACCACACTGGTCGGAGCCAAAGTGGACTGGTCCACACAAGGTAACAGTGGTCTCGGACAGATCAGTGAAAGTGGACAAAGAAGGAGACAGTAACTGGCATCATTTTTCCCATTGTGCATTGGTAAAAACTGGAAAGAATGGGACTGTTTCTGATAGTCATGATATCTCTGTACATGACTAACGTGGCACCACAGCCTCCAGACCTGTTGCCAGGGATGGAGTACAGGCCAGGGGTGACAGGAAGTGGGAGTCTGGACCCCTGTGGTGCAAAAGTAATTTTGAACGTTGTCAAGACAAAAGGAAATGTGTTTCAATTCGACTTATGCGATGTAATAGACTGCGGGGAGATGGGAAGGCATGGAAGGGATATGATGTGTATGCCTGTGTGTTTACTTATGGGTATCCAAGGACGACATCGGGGAATTGGTGTTATTCGTGGACTCAGGATATTTTCTGGTGGACTGGTGCAAGCCCCCTAAAGTCAATTGCCCCTAGAAAATACACGGACCAATGGTATTTCAAACAAAAGATCTCGTTAAAAGAGGTAGTTTAGCAGCACACCTTTCAGGAGGAGTAAATCCCCTGATTATGACTATGGAGGCAGGACTGAAAAACCCCTGGAACATGGAGGGGTGGCACGCTGAGACATGCACAGGAGGGACAGGCAGGGCCCATGGAGTAGGAGACATATTGTACTTTGGAGTAGGAGTGGATGTAAGAGGGAAAGACCCAAAAGGCTTAATACGCATAAATTATGTAAATCAACCCGAAGATGTAGTGAATAAACCCACCTCAGCCCCGGCTGTAGTGCAAAAACTAGATGCAGACAAAATCACCTACCAGCAGACACTGGCAGTAGAAACTGGGTTCAAAGATAGTAACTCCTGGATAGATAGAATGGTGCAGATAATCCACCAAGTTCAGACTGGAGACTGTCTCATCTGTGCAAAAGCCAGACCAGCTCTCATCATGGGACCAACAGCTTTTGAGAATGGGAAGATAGACGGGGAATCAGGAAAAGGTGTTGCATGCCTGATAGAATTAATGTCAGCAAAATCCAAACGCTACATGCAAACCATGGAAACTATTTCCCAATGGCCCCCAAATGTAGTCCACCTATATTCAAAATAGGTGACCTGGGGAATCTGACATGTTTTAGAAACAAAAACCCAGCAAACCAGTATATTTGACAGGGAAATCCCAATACGAGGCCAGGAATCCCATGTAGAAATAAATGGATGTAACTAACACTCCAGTCGCTAGCAAATTGACCATCACCAGAGCGGATGTGTGGTGGTATGTGGGGGGAAAAGAGACTATATAATTACCTTCCTGTGAATTGGAGGGGAATGTGTGTTTTGGTGTCTTTGAACTCTCCCATCCACATAGCATCCGCTGGTTAATATAGGGAAGCATAACGCATCAGGCTTAAGGAGGAGACGGAGTACATTGATGGAGAAAGAAGGGGAGAAAAACAGAGATGGGTGTGATTGATGCAATTGGGCAAGCCAGAAACATACCAGATGAATTCAAATTGGCAGATGAAGTGGCAGCAGGATGGAATCATTTCCCCTATTTCAGCAATATTTCCATAACAGTGAATAAAAATGTAAACAGGATTAACCTAGTGCATTACAATGTACAGAGATTGGCCAACCTAACCAGAGATGCCATAGACGCAATCCACGAACACTTCATCAGACCTCTCTTATGGCATTGCAGAATCGCATTGCCTTAGACATGCTGCTAGCTGAAAAGGGGGATATGTGTAATGTTTGGAGATACCTGTTGTACTGCCATTGCTACAATACTGCTCCCGATGGGAAACTAACCAGGAGTCTGAGTAAATGAAGGCCCTAGCTAACCGAAATGAAAGAACAATCTGGAATAAAAATCCTCTGGTAGATTGGTTAAATGAGAAGTTTGGAAGATGGGGAGCGTTCTTGGGACAAGTATTTTTAGGAGTAGCAGTAGGGGGTGCCATACTGACACCTGTGGATGCTGTTGCATTCCATGTATGAGAACTCTAGCTACTCGCACCATAGAAAGAGCAATAAATGGAAAAGATGAGATCCCAGACGCACCACCTAAGTACCAGGCAACACAAATGGAAACTCTCCCATTCGGAGCGATAGGTAGAGTAGGGAGCACATGGGAGGCGACACTGTTTATTTCCCCAACAGAAAAGGAGGATGGAGATGGACAATGGGAGACAGATGAACCCACGGAGAGTAAGGATGTCACTAAGGTGACTGGGGATGACATGGTATGGATAAAACCTGAAGGTCCGTACACACCTGATAGCCCAATAGGCAACCCTACTGTAAGTATGGACAGGGAAGGGGAGCCGGCTGGATGTGCTGGGAATGGGCAGAAGTCCACAACAAAGAGATGGCCAAATTACAGAGGTTAGCGGTGTTAGTAAATGAGAATTGGGCAATTTGCAGACCTGATGATGATGATGATGATGATAATGATGATAATGGGGATGGGATACCTCTTGGCCTTATGACACCGGGGAGAGCAGCTGTGGTGGCTCAAATGTTGAGTCACCACAAAAAGACATTGAATGAATTGTTTAACCAAGGAGGGGAAGATGTGGTTGATGAGAATCTGTTTCAGGAAGGAGTGTGGTGGACGAGTGGTGAACCAAGGGAGGTGATTGGCGACCAGGGCTTGGACGCTCAAGCAGATTGGTTCGACTACTTGGAAGATGAATACTGGAGAGAACCCCTAGAGGCAGAAAGAGAGAGTAGACAGCAGGAAAGTCAGTTGTGAGAGTAGGGGGGGTGAAGAAGAAAAAAAAATGAATGATGATTTTTTGCTGAAATGTGCATGCTCATAATGCTATTGTGCTAGGATTTTAGTATAAAATGGTGTACTATTGCATTTTGTGTTTTGTATTTTTTAGTCGTACAAAAAGTTGATTATAGTATAAAAATGTAACCTAATAGTTAATTTTAGTATAAGACTAACCTTTTGAAGTACTTACTATTATAACTTACTTTTATTAGTTTAGACACTGTTTAGGCACTGAAAGGTTTCGCTCTGAGGGTGACCTCTAAGAGAAAAGCACTGGCAGTCTCACCAAGCCATGGGGGGCGGATGACCTGGGAGGGGGCAGGCATCCCAGTGACAGAGTAGAGCCTGGAGGTGTAATATTGCTTATGCTGTGCTAGAATGCTAAAGGAGGGTGATTGATAGAATTGTGTAAAGTAAAAACAAACTCACCCTAAACATGTAACCTGGCTTCTTTAGTGGCTTTTGCTTGAAGAAATTGTTGACCTCATAAATGAGGTCAAAGGAGGGAAATGTAAGATAATTTTGAATTATCAAATGTATCTAATCATATCACATTTAACCAAATGTATCAATGAAGTATAATCACAAGAAAAGGGCAGTCAGAAAACAGCAAGTAACTGGGACAACGGCCCAGAAGAGGTGAAAGGCATGAGGATAAATCAAGTGGTCAAGTCTGGGCCATAGATAAGGGAAAGTGTCCAGACATACATGTCAGCAGATAAAAAGCAGAAGTTCTGTCAATGGGAAATACCACAAGAATCATGTGTTATAACTAAGGGCAGAGTGGACGAGACAGTATTTCACAATCTTAAAGATCGATCGATGGGCGGCCCAGGGGCCAGAAGTGACATCACAGAATTAGGCCTTAAAAGTGCGAGCATCTTCTGTTTAGACTTTAGAATGCATTCTCCGGCTTGCTTGACTGTACTTGACTGTCTATTGAGCAAGTTGTTTTGTGTCGTTACCTACCAGTAAAAACTCAACCTTGTTACAACAAATTGCTTCGTATGGTGGTTCCTCTCCGAAACAACACGCAGAGTATTTTTCCTAACAAATCACAGATACTTACAAACACACACACACACTTACAAACACCATCCATCCATCTTTATCATTCACAAACACAGACACACTTTCACAGACAAAAAAACCTACACAAACACACACTAACAAACACAAACAAACACGCGCGCGCACACACACACACATACTTATGCACACACACACTTACACAAACACAAACACTTTCACAAACACACACACACACACACACACTTACAATACACTCTCCTTTTCCATCTTTATCACACACACACTTACAAACACACTCTTAAAAACACACACACACACACTTACAGACACACTTAAAAACACACAAACGCACTAACAAACACACTTAAAACAAAAACAGACACTTACAAACACACACACACTTGCAACCACATTTACACACACACACACCTACACTTACCAACACACACATACACTTACAATCACACACGTACACTTACAAATACAAACAGACACTTACAAACACACACACACTTACAAACACATTTACACACACACACACACACACACACACACACACACTTACTTACGCACACACACTTACAAACACACACACACACTTACACACACATGATTAAACAAACACACACACACACACACTTACAATACACTCTCCTTTTCCATCTTTATCACACACACACTTATAAACACACTCTTAAAAACACACACACACACACTTACACAAACACTTTCACAAACACACACACACACACTTACACTTACACACACTCTTAAAAACACACACACACACTTACACACACACACTTAAAAACACACACGCACTTACAAACGCACTTACAAACAAAAACGGACACTTACAAACACACACACACTTGCAACCACATTTACACACACACACACACACACACACACCTACAAACTTAAAAGAACACACATATACTGTATATATATATATTCTTTGTTTTACATTCCTTTTCACTTTTCATTTGTCTAAAAGGAAATAAATAATAGTTCTCCTTTTCTTTTACAGCCTGACAAACTGCAGTATTACAAAAGAGGGCTTCAGTTTTCTTGTATCAGCACTGAGATCAAACCCCTCACACATGAGAGTGCTGTGGCTAACAGGGAATAAAGCAGGAGACTCAGGAGTGAAGCATTTTTCTTCTCTTCTGGAGAATCCCAACTGTAAACTGGAGAAACTAGGGTGAGTATCACAAGACCAAATACTGAGTTGCTATCAGTGAATGTGACAGTGGCAGTGAACTGTCATGCTCTTTATATGTAAAGGGTTACTATTAATTCATCAGTAAACACTTCTTATCACTCTCCTTTCCATTGTCATCACACACACACAGAGACACACAAACATACAAACTTACATACACTTAAAAACACACAGACATACACACATACACACAAGCACACACACACATTTACTTACACACTTATCCAGACACTTAAAAACACACACAGACAAACACATACACAGACACAAACATACACTTACACACTTACTCAGACTCTTACAAACACACAGACACACACTTCCACACACACTTACAAACACACACACAATTGCAAACACACACACACACACACACTAACAAACAAACACACACACACTTCCACTGTGGTGCCCCAAGCTGCGTTTGGGTCCCACTTAGTTTAAACACGGGTGAATTCCCTTACCAGGCCTATACAAGGCAGACTTTAGAACCCTGGGGAGGTGTTCTGGGGACTAGGCAGGTCGGGCTTTCCCTAATTGAAAGCTCACCTGCAGATTGTTTGACTAGTTGCTGATCAGTGCCAATCTAGTCAAACAAAAGGATTTAAAGAGTCAGTAAGAAGGACTGACGAGAGAGAGAGACAAAGTCGAAGGTGCCGGTAGCACTGGGTGCAAGCCGGAGGGTTTACCCCATTTTCTGTTGGTTTGAATACCTTTGTTGTAACTTTAAAGCGTTAATGAAGAACCTGCCTTTGAGAAATTCCCTGGTTGCGTCTTGCTGAGAGCTGGACTGCCACACCACACACACACACACACTTACAAGTACACACAGACACACTCTTACAAACACACACACTTTTAAACACACTTCCACAGGGTTCCCGCGGGTCCTTAAAAAGTCTTAAAATGTCTTAAATTAAAATTCGGGTAATTAAGGTCTTAAATTGTCTTAAATTTCACGTAAAGTTGCTGTAGGTATTATTTTTTTGCCGGTGCGCTTAATGACGATGAGAAAGCACAGTGGCGCATCGTAAAACATCTCATAGTTGATTAATTTAGTATTGTGTGAATTGAGTCTCCGCAATTTAATAGCTGTTTACGGTAGGTCGGCTACAGACGCTGACGTCAGGCTGCGTGTCGCCATTACGCGGTTGTCGATGTGAGGTTCAAAATGCAAAGAAGATGGGGAAGTGCAACGCAGATTTCGGTGCTTCATTTCGGTGCCTGAGCCAATTGAACACGGTCGCTAGGCAGATTCCATGGGGCACATGTAAAACTGCCCCAGCTCCCAATGTAAACGTTTTCCTGTGTCGCTCACGCTCATTGGTGTTTTCATAGCAACAGTCTTATGACAGTGAAGAGCAGGCAGCATTTCACAGAACAAGCACAAACAGAACTAGCCAATCAACCTTTTAACAGAGAAAATACCGAAAGGTAAACGGTCAAAAGTGTCACTGTATTTCGCACAAAAAGATTAAAACATCGCGACGTGCAGCAAATGCAACAAAACAATTGCGTGAAAAGAGGGGAGAGAAGGCAAGAGTCAACGGCAGATCAGCAACCGAAGACTGGAAAATAAACGGAGATGACAGCTAAAGGTAGTCTCTTAAAGGGGCAGTACACATTTTCTCGTACTCAGTGTGTTCAAGTAACAAGATTAACTATAAACAAGATAGAAAAGATAGGTATAAACAAATCATAAAATGGTGAAATTTCATGAAATAAATGCAAACAAAATAATACATTTTTGACTCCAATAATACTATTTTTGCAAAAGAAGTTTGAAGCTGTTTTTTGTATTTATTTATATTTATTTAAGTATACTATAAACTGTTGTTTACAGTTAATATAATGTTCATAGTTTGAAGTTAAAAAGTTTGAAGCTGTAGTTGGAAGCCAAGTGTTTTGTATGTATTTATATTTATAATATACTTTAAACAGTTAATACATTGTTCTATTTGAAGAAAAAAAATTGCCTTGGCAATAAAAAAAGCCTTTCTTTAATGTCGTCAATCGTCGCTTTGTGCTTTAAAAAAAAGTATCGGTTCAGGCACCGTTTATGCACCGGTATCGTTTTAAAAGTATCGGTTTAGCACCGGTATCGGAAAAAACCCAAACGATACCCATCCCTACTAACGACGATACAAGTTCAGACGCCACCGCTCAGTCGGCTGTAACAAGTTTCATTTCACCGCCAGACACTCAAAAGGCAGAGGTACTGTGGGTTCTCCATACTGTGACGAGGCACAATTCATTTAAATCTAACGATGACATACGTGGCGCCTTTGCTGCCATGTTCCCCGATTCGCAGCTTGCAAAGTCATTCACCTGTGGTGAAAAAAAAAATGGCATATGTCGCAAAATATGGCATCGCTTCATTCATCAAGAAGGAGCTATCGTGCAGCGTTAGTGAGAAACCATATGTTGTCATGTTTGACGAAAGTATGAATAAAACGACAAAGAGCAAACAAATGGACCTTCATTTGCGATTCTGGACTACTGATGATGAATTTGGCATGTTACAAAACAATGGACCTCTCTATTCATTGGTTTCTCTCATGAAGTCATGTGATAACATTAATGTTTTCAAACAGTTATTATTTTCATTATTCGATATGATTCCTTCATGCAATGCATTGTGTTGTTTTGTGACATTTTTGGGTCTTAAATTATATTTGTTGAGGTCTTAAAAAGGTCTTAAAAAGCATTACATTTTACTTTTGAAATGGTGCAAGAACCCTGTTCCACACTCACACTAACAAACACACTGTGAGGGACTGGGCGATCACCCCACGTTTTTGGGATGTAGGCTGACTAGAGATAGAGGTGAAGAGGAAAAAACCACGGTGCAAGAGATGATGCTTTTTTTAGTAAAATATATTGATTTATTTTGCTGGGGGGAATTCCTCTAATGACCCCATACATTTGATATACAAAAACTAACAAACATAAATTTGTACTTCATCAGTACTCAAAAACTAGCCAACTAGCCAAACAGAATCCAAACAGTATCCAAACAGTTTCCAAACAGTATTTGCAGTATTTGCTTCACCTGTCATCAGGCAAGCACTCCATCTCTTCCACCCCTTCATAAGGAATGAGGCAGCATTAAATAATGCTGCCTATTGGGCTAAATTGGACCAATCAGCCTCAATTAGATCTCACCATTTTAGTGGGGTAACCCTCCCCACATTAGTAACTAAGTAAGCAAGACTTTATTTATATAGCACATTTCGTACAAGAGTTGCAGTTCAAAGTTCTTTACATAAAATCAATAAAAGCAAGCAGCAAGAGGAATACATGGAGTAAAATAATGATCAACATCGTATCAGAACCTGATGTTCCGATAGGCTCCTTAGCAGCGTGGCTTCCGCAGTGAATTAGCATTACGGGAGTGCTGGGTGAAAGTCTGTATGCATGAATGAATTAACCAGGGTTGTATATTGAAACAGGGTTTAAAAGTGACATGACATGATATTAATGGATGTAATAATATTAAATAGGTGAACGGCGACAATGGTGAACTATGTTTTTGTTATACTGCGGGAATACCACATTGCATCCATGTAATGGAGTCACGAATGCACTTGCGCCAACTCTCACTAAAAGTCCGTAGCTGCATGGCAAGGGTGGCCAGTAAATGTATGACGAGGCGCGCGCTCAGAGACATTGACCGCTCTTGCGTATCAGAGACATTGAAGACGCACACTCGCACGCAAGCACGCACGCAAGTGCGCGCCTCGTCATAAATTATATCTTTATAAGAGCGGGAATGAGAGACATTGAAGACGCACGCAAGCACGCACGCAAGCACGCACGCAAGCGCGCACGCAAGCGCGCGCCTCGTCATAAATTATATCTTTTCTTTTCTTTCTACAGCCTTTCAAACTGCAGTATTACAAAAGAGGGCTTCAGTTTTCTTACATCAGCACTGAGATCAAACCCCTCACACATGAGAGAGCTGTGGCTGAAAGTGAATAAAGCAGGAGACTCAGGAGTGAAGCATCTTTCTTCTCTTCTGGAGGATCCCAACTGTAAACTGAAGAAACTAGAGTGAGTATCACAAGACCAAATACTGAGTTGCTGTCAGTGAATTGTCGGGTGACAGTCATGCCTTTCACTTATAAAGGGTCACTATTAATTCAGAACTAGACACTTCACTCTCCTTTTCCTTCTATAATCATAGACACACACACACACACACACACACACACACACATACACATTTACAAATACACTAACACACTCACACTCTTACAAACATACACACACACCGAAAGCACACTTGCACACACTCATACAAAAAAGACTTATACACACTTACATACACACAAACACACAAAGAAACTTACAAACACACACACTCACACTTACAAAAAAGCACACACACTCTCCTTTTCCATCTTTATCACAAACACAAACACACTTGAGGACACGCACACACAAACACACTCTCACAAACGGACACACTTAGACACAAACAATCACACACACTCTTAAAAATACACACACTTACACACACACACACACTTACACACACACACACACACACACACACACTTACAAACCCCCCCACACACACACTTACAATAAACTCTCCTTTTCCAACTTTATCACACACACACACACACACACACACACACACACACTTACAAACCCACTTGCACACACACAAACCCACTCTTACAAACAATCACACACACATTCTTAAAAATACACACACACACTTACACACTCACACACACACACACACATACTTACCACCCCACACACAAACACTTACAACACACTCTCATTTTCCATCACACACACACACACAAACACACTTACAAACACACGTACACACACATACAGTACACACACTTACACACACACACACACACACACACACACACACACACACACACTTACAAACCCACTTGCACACACACAAACCCACTCTTACAAACAATCACACACACATTCTTAAAAATACACACACACACTTACACACTCACACACACACACACACATACTTACCACCCCACACACAAACACTTACAACACACTCTCATTTTCCATCACACACACACACACAAACACACTTACAAACACACGTACACACACATACAGTACACACACTTACACACACACACACACACGCACACACACATACTTTCACAAACACACACACTTACAAACCCACGTACACACACATACACACACTTACAAACACACACACACACACACACACACACACTTACAAACACACGAATACACACACACTTATACACAAACACAAACCCACCTACACACATACTCTTACAAACACACACACACACCCTTACACACACACACTTGCTCACAAACACACACACACTCTCACACTTACAAACACAAACACACACACTTGCTTACACACACACATACACACACACTTACAAACACACATACACAGAGACACACAGAGAAACACACACACACACACACACTAACACACATTTACAAACACAAACACACCTATACTCTTTTAAACACACACACAACTAAACACACACTTAGACACACACACAATTACTTACAAACACGCACATACACACTTACAAACACACATACACACATACTCTTACAAACACACACGCACACACACTTACAGACACACAATAACTTACAACCACACAGACACACACACACTTACACACACTTGTAAACACACACACCCACACACCCACACACCCACACACCCATGTTTATTTATCAATGCATTTATTGATTTCATTCCTTCACATATTTTTGGTCTAAAATCAACAAAATGTTTTCCGTTTGTCTCTACAGCCTGTCAAACTGCAGTATTACCGAAGAGGGCTTCAGTTCTCTTGCATCAGCACTGAGATCAAACCCCTCACACATGAGAGAGCTGTGGCTGGAAGGGACTAAAGCAGGAGACTCAGGAGTGAAGCATCTTTCTTCTCTTCTGGAAGATCCCAACTGTAAACTGGAGAAACTACAGTGAGTATCACAAGACCAAATACTGAGTTGCTATTAGTGAATTTGGCAGTGACAGTGAACTGTCATTCTCTTCACATGTAAAGGGTCACTATTGATTCAGCAGTTATCAGGCCGGGATTTTCAGGCACACACGCAAACTGCAGGTTTGATGCAACAGTCAAGTTTATTCACTCCCTGACTGGTTGGGCAGACTAGCTAGCCTGATTCCCCCAGGCTACAAACACAGCCAGGCTATCAAAGTTCACAACCTCACCGGATACATAAACAGTACGTTCCACAATAGAACGGTTAGTCCAAAGGAAGGTAATCCACAAAGGTAATCCACAAAGGTAATCCAGGGAACAAAGTCTATCCACAGGAAAAGTCTTATCCACGTTGTGGTGGCTGCACAGGGTTAGCAACAGTCAAAGGTAATTACAGCTAGCCTATGCTAAGCTAATCGCGAGTGCGTTAGCATTCCACAAACAGGGTTGAGATACCCAAACAAGACTTCTTAAGAGAAGCGAGAAGAAAGAGAACTGTACTCACGAGACTCCATGACCGAGTGAAGAGGGAAGGACACCCAGTGCTTAAGTAGGAAGTAGTAATCACCTCAGGTGTAGCCCAGTGCAGAAGAAAGGTTAGTGTTAGGTGCTCTAGAGTGAGTGTCGCCCTCTAGAGGACTGGCGACCCTTCACAGACGTGACAGGACCCCCCCTCCTAGGGACGACTCCTGACGGCCCAGGGTGAGAGGCCCGAAACTGTTGAATGAGGGATTTGTCCACAATGTTCTTGGCGGGGATCCAGCTGCGCTCCTCCGGCCCATACCCCTTCCAGTCCACCAAGTACTGCGTGGATCTCCCGACCTTGCGTACATCCATAAGCCGGTGAACGGTGTAGGTGAGACCTCCGGCAATGAACTTGGCGGGTGGTGGGGCTGGAAGCTCTGGACATAGGGGGGAGGAGGTGGCTGGGCGTAGTGTGGAGCGATGGAAGACGGGGTGAACCCGCATTGCACGTGGCAGCTCCAAATGGAAAGCCGTCCTGGAAATCCTCCGGAGGATCCGGAACGGTCCGACGTACCGTGGGGCCAATTTTCGGGTCTCCCCTTTCAGGGCCAGGCCCTTTGTGGACAGCCAGACTCGCTGGCCAATCTTCAGGGTTGAACCTGGTCGTCGTCGCCGGTCTGCCTGTTGCCTCATCTGTTCTTGAGACTGGAGCAGGGCCCGACGAGCCTGCTGCCAGCGGTTGCGGAGGCGAGCCACCGAGCTGCGAGCCGCAGGCACATCCCCATTCTCTGGGGAGGAGGGGAACAAGTGAGGGGGGTATCCCCACATGATTCGAAGGGTGAGGTAGCCGTGGCAGCGCTCCACTGTTGGTTGTGGGCAACCTCGGCCCACAGAAGGTTCTGACTCCACTTGGTGGGGTCTTTGGACGTATAGCACCGGAGGTAGATTTCGAGTGCCTGGTTGACCCGCTCCGTCTGCCCGTTGGACTGGGGGTGGTAGCCCGAGGTCAGGCTGACTGAGGCTCCCAAGTTACCCCAAAAGCTTTCCAGAAACGTGCCACGAACTGGGGACCTCGGTCACTGACGAGATCTTCTGGGGGTCCGTGGTAGCGCACCACCTCTCTCACCAGAATCTCTGCCGTCTGTTTGGCCGTGGGGAGTTTAGTCAGAGCAATGAAGCGGGCAGCCTTGGAGAAACGATCCACCACCACGAGGATGGCGGTGTTCCCTTGTGACGGGGGCAGCCCCGTAATGAAATCGAGGGAGATGTGGGTCCATGGGCGATGCGGGACCGGAAGGGGTTGTAGGAGTCCTGCAGGCCTGCGGTTGTCTGGTTTGGCCACCATGCACACCGTGCACGCCGCCACATACTCCGTCACGTCCTGACGGTGTTTCGGCCACCAGAATCGTCTCCGGAGTAATTCTAGGGTGCGTCGAACCCCAGGATGGCCGGCCAATTGGGAGGCATGTGCCACCTCTAAGGCTTCGTGCGACAGGGTGGAGGCACAAACAGAAGGCCCTTAGGAGTCTCCATGGGAGCCGGTGTCGGTCCTTGGGCCCGTCGAATCTCCTCCTCCAGATGACAACGTACGGCTGCCACGACTTTAGAGGAAGGGATGATGGGTTCCAACGCTGCTGGCTCGGCCTCAGATGTATGGAGGCGTGACAGGGCATCGGCCTTCCCGTTCTTGGAACCTGGGCGGTAGGTGACCACGAAGTCGAAACGGCTGAAGAAGAGGGCCCAGCGGGCCTGCCTGGGGTTCAGTCGTTTGGACTCCCCGATGTACTCCAGGTTTTGTGGTCAGTGTATATGAGGAACGGGTTGGCTGCGCCCTCGAGCCAGTGACAGCCATTCCTCTAGCGCTAGTTTGATGGCTAGCAGTTCCCTGTTACCCACGTCGTAGTTTCTCTCCGCCGGGGAGAGAGCTCGGGAGAAGAAGGCACATGGGTGGAGCTTGCCATCCTCTGCTGTACGCTGTGACAGCACGCCCCCTACCCCAGAGTCTGAAGCGTCTACCTCCACCACAAAAGGCAGGGCTGGATCTGGGAGAGTGAGGATCGGTGCTGTGCAGAACCGTTGCTTGAGGTCCTCGAAGGTCTTCTGAGCAGCCTCCGTCCACAACAACCGGCGGGGACCCCCCCGAAGCAGCGCTATGATCGGGGACGCCCGGGCACTATAATTTCGTATGAACCGCCGATAGAAGTTGGCGAACCCCAGGAACCCCTGTACCTGCTTGATGGTGGTGGGTATTGCCAATCCACGATGGCCTTTACCTTTTCAGAGTCCATAGAGAGACCCTGGGGCCCGACTACGAACCCTAAGAAGGTGGTGGAAGCGGAGTGGAACTCGCACTTTTCCACCTTGCAGAACAGCCTGTTCTGTAGGAGGGCCTTCAGGACGGCTCGGACGTGGCCGACGTGTTCCTGTAGTGACTTGGAGAAGATGAGTATGTCGTCCAAGTACACGAACGCGCACACCTCCAGGAATTCGCGTAGAACGTCATTGATGAGATTCTGAAAGACTGCCGGACTGTTTGACAATCCAAACGGCATCACTAGGTATTCATAGTGTCCGCTGGGTGTGATGAAGGCGGTCTTCCACTCATCTCCGTCTCGAATGCGAACCAGGTGGTAAGCGTTCCTGAGGTCGAGTTTGGTGAAAACTGTGGCACCCTGAAGGCGCTCGAAGGCGGTGGACATGAGGGGCAAAGGGTACTTGTTTTTCCGGGTGATGTTGTTTAGTCCCCGGTAGTCGATGCACGGCCTCAGTCCGCCGTCCTTTTTCCCAACGAAGAAGAAGGGTGCTGCCGCCGGAGACGTAGAAGGGCGAATTAGCCCGAGGCGCAGCGCATCTATGATGTAGTCCTTCATTGCCTGGCTCTCCGAGACAGAAAGGGAGTAGAGACGCCCCCTAGGGGGAGAGGCTCCAGGCAAGAGGTCGATGGCGCAGTCGTACGGCCGATGAGGAGGGAGAGTGGTGGCCTTCTTCTTGCTGAAGACCTCCTCTAGATCGTGGTAACAAGCCGGGACCATGGACAGGTCTGTTCTTTCTGGCGGAGCCAAGATGTTCACGCTGGGAGAGGCGTCAGCCGACCGAACAGGAGACACAGTGATGGGGAACGAGGTTCTGGAGTGTTCCTCCGCTGTGGTGACGCGGGAAACACAGGGTGTGGTCAGTGTGGGAGCTAGGAGGTGACCCGCCGTGGCGCAAGCGGGACCCCAGTGGAGTAGCGAGCCAACAGCCCACGCAAACTGAGGTTCGTGGACAGCTAGCCAGGGGTAACCCAGCACCACAGGGTCCTGCGGGGTGGTGGTGAGCCAAAAGCGGATGGTCTCTTGGTGGTCATTATGAGAGGACATGATTAGAGGAACCGTCACCCGCTCCAGATGTCCAGAGCCCAAAGGGCGACCATCCAGAGCCTGGACCGCCTGGGGAATGGCCACTGGGGTGGTGGGAATACCCAGCTGTTTAGCCAGGGTGATGTCCATCAGGTTGACTGCCGCGCCGGAGTCCACCAAGGCAGTGAGGGAGACAATGGGATGGTTCTTGCCGATGTGACGGAGGCGTATGGGGATGGAGAGACGGTTGGCAGGTCCAGGGGTCTTAACGCTACCACTCATCAGAGGCCCTGGATCCCTTGACGAGTGCTGTCTTTCCCCTGAAGGTCTGGGCAGAGGTGTACCTGGTGCCCGGAGGACCCACAGTACATGCAGAGACCTCTTTGGAGACGGCGGCTGCGTTCTTCGCGACTCAGCCGGAGGCGGCCGAGCCCCATGGGTTCTTCAGGTGACCGGGTTGGTGCTGGAGTGGTGATGGGTGTGACTGGCCTTGGTAGGAAGGTCGTCATGGGTGCCCGGGTCTCCCGGCGGTCCCGGCGACGTTCCAGAATGCGAGCATCGAGGTGGATGGCTAAGTTGATCAGCTCGTCAAGCGACTGTCCCCAGTCACGGTTGACCATCTCATCCTTCACAGCCTCATGTAGCCCGCGGTAAAAGGCTGAACGCAGGGCTTGGTCCTCCCAGCCACTCCGGATTGCCACGGTGCGGAACTCGACGGCATACTGGGCTACGGACTGGGTCCCCTGGTTGATGGTGAGGACTCGTTGGGCTGCCTGGTCCTCGGTGCGCCCTGTGTCGAACATCAACCCCAGGCGACGCAGAAACAGCTGGCTGTCACTTGCCTCGGGCAGCTGGCAATCCATGACCGCGGTTGCCCACTCCAGGGCTGATCCCGAGAGTCGGGAGATGATGTAGCCCACCCTCGCTGGTTCGGTGGGGAAGAGGCGTGCTTGATGGAGAAAAATCTGTGCACACTGAAGCATAAAGCCCCGGCAGGCTTTAGGTTCCCCAGAGAACAGTTGGGGGGCAGATAGAGGTATGGTGATGGTGGGAGAAATGGGAGGCAGAGCAGGGGCAGCGTGGGCGCTGGGCCCAGCCCCACTGCTAGGATCTGAGGTTGGTGGATCAGGTGGAGGTCGTGCACACAGCCCCTGAACAGTAGTGTTTAGTTGCTGCATTGCCAGTTCCAAACGACTCAGTCGCGGTTCATGGGCGTGGATGATAGCGCCCAGCTGAATTATAGCGTCCTTGATCCCCTGCAGCTCTGCTGCGCCTTGGCTTGACTCGGTCATGCTATCAGGCCGGGATTTTCAGGCACACACGCAAACTGCAGGTTTGATGCAACAGTCAAGTTTATTCACTCCCTGACTGGTTGGGCAGACTAGCTAGCCTGATTCCCCCAGGCTACAAACACAGCCAGGCTATCAAAGTTCACAACCTCACCGGATACATAAACAGTACGTTCCACAATAGAACGGTTAGTCCAAAGGAAGGTAATCCACAAAGGTAATCCACAAAGGTAATCCAGGGAACAAAGTCTATCCACAGGAAAAGTCTTATCCACGTTGTGGTGGCTGCACAGGGTTAGCAACAGTCAAAGGTAATTACAGCTAGCCTATGCTAAGCTAATTGCGAGTGCGTTAGCATTCCACAAATAGGGTTGAGATACCCAAACAAGACTTCTTAAGAGAAGCGAGAAGAAAGAGAACTGTACTCACGAGACTCCATGACCGAGTGAAGAGGGAAGGACACCCAGTGCTTAAGTAGGAAGTAGTAATCACCTCAGGTGTAGCCCAGTGCAGAAGAAAGGTTAGTGTTAGGTGCTCTAGAGTGAGTGTCGCCCTCTAGAGGACTGGCGACCCTTCACAGACGTGACAGCAGTAAACGCTTCTTACTACTCTCTTCCATCTTTATCACACACACACACACACACACACACACTTACACACTCACACACACTTACAGACACACTCACACCGGAAAACACACACACACACACACACAAGCACAAACAAAAACACACACAGACACAGACATACTTACAAATACACACACTGACACACACACCCACGTGACACACACACACACACACAAACACACACACACTAACACTTATATACTGTAAATACACACACTTACAAATAAGCAAACGCACACACACATACTTACAAACACACATACACACACTTACAAACACACAGACCTACACACTCACACATACACAAACATAGACAAACATACACAAACATACACTTACAAACACAAACGCACTTGCACACACACAAATACACTCTTACAAACAAACGGACTCTTACAAACACACACACACACTTACAACACACACTCCTTTTCCATCCTTATCACACAAACACACACAAATAGACTAGCACACACACTCTCTCACACACACACTGTCACACACAAACTCTCACAAACACACACACACTTAGACACGCACACACACTCATCCGATCTTACAAACACACACTCTTATACACACTTACACACACACACAAACACACACACACACACACACACACAAACACTTACAAACACACAGACACTTACAATACACTCTCTTTTTCCATCTTTATCACACACACACATTTACACACACACAGAGATACACACACACTTACAAACACATACACACACTTACAAACACACTCTTACAAACATACACACAAACTAACACACACACTTACAAACACACACACGCATTTACACACACACTTAAAAATACACACATCCCAACTGTAAACTGGAGAGACTAGGGTGAGTATCACAAGACCAAATACTGAGTTGCTATCAGTGGATTTGACAGTGACAGTGAATTGTCATGTTCTTCACATATAAAGGGTCACTATTAATTCAGCAGTAAACACGTCTTATCACTCTCCTTTTCCATCTTTATCTCACACACACACACACTAGCCCACACTTACAAACACACACACACACACACACACGCACAGACAAACACACAAACAAACACACACACACTTACAAACACACACTTACACACACACCCACATTTATCTATCAATGTATTTATTGATTTCATTCCTTTTCATATTTTTTGTCTAAAAGGACCATAATGTTTTCCATTTGTCTCTACAGCCTGTCAAACTGCAGTATTACCGAAGAGGGCTTCAGTTCTCTTGCATCAGCACTGAGGTCAAACCCCTCACACGTGAGAGAGCTGCGGCTGGGAGGGAATAAAGCAGGAGACTCAGGAGTGAAGCATCTTTCTTCTCTTCTTGAGGATCCCAACTGTAAACTGGAGAAACTAGAGTCAGTATTACAAGACCAAATACTGAGTTGCTATCAGTGAATTTGACAGTGACGGTGAACTGTAGCATAGCTTTGTCAGTTATCGGACAGTGTCAAACATCGGCCATTCTGTTAAACAATCAAAAAGTTTAATAATGGATTAACAATCTATAACTTCAGTTAAATAATTGATTAACATGACAACTCAAACGTTTGCTGATAACACACGCCGTCTGATAATTAACACCTTTATGATAATGCTCTTCACATGTAAAGGGTCACTATTTATTCAGCAGTAGACACTTCTTATCACTCACATTTCCCATCTTTATTACACACACACAAAAACACAAACACACTTACAAAAACACTTAAACACACACACACACTCCTACTTACACACACACACACACACACACACACACATAAACACACACTTACAAACACACTTACTAACACACAAACACCAATACAAATATATATATAAGTATACATGTAAATATATATTTTTTCATTATTATTATTTTGTATTCCTTTTCATATGTTTTGTCTAAAAGGGAAAAAAATGTTTTCCTTTTCTCCCTACAGCCTGTCAAACTGTGGTATTACAGAAGAGGGCTTCAGTTCTCTTGCATCAGCACTGAGATCAAACGCCTCACACAGGAGAGATCTTCGGTTGAAAGGGACTAAAGCAGGAGACTCAGGAATGAAGCATCTTTGTTCTCTTCTGGAGGATCCAAACTGTAAACTGGAGACACTAGAGTGAGTATCAGAAGACCAAATACTGAGTTGACATCAGTGAATTTGACATTGACAGTAAACTGTCATGCTTTTCATAATTAGAGGGTCACTATTCATTCAGCAGTTAACACTTCTTTTGACTCCCATTTTCCAGCATCACACGCACACACTTACAACAGACACACACACTTACTTACACTCAAACACACACACTTACACACACACACACACACACAAACACACACACACACACACACACACACACACATACAAATACACAAACAAATTCACAATGACACACACATTTACAAACACACAAACACACACACACACACACACACACACACACTTACAATACATCTATCCCACCTCCATAAACCTCCTTTTCCATCTTTATCACACTCACACACACATTAACAAACACCCACACACACTTACAAACACAAACAGACACTTACAAACACACACACACTTACTTACGCGCACACATTTACTCACGCACACACACTTTTAAAAGACACACTTACAACCACACAAACACACTTACACACATACTTTCAAACACAAACAGACACTTAGAAACACACGTACAGACACACCCATATTTACACACACTTACAAACACACACACACTTACAAATACTCAATAACAATTACACACTTTTACAAACACACACACCAGACACACACACTTACAAACACACTTACAAAAACAAAGAAGCAAACAAAAGCACACGCACTCATGTATACAAACTTAAAAACACACACACACACACAATACCATGAAATGTATGTATTTTTTCATACATTCCTTTTCACATTTTTTGTCTAAAAGGAAAAAAATTATATTTTTATTTTTCTCTCTACAGCCTGACAAACTGCAGTATTACAAAACAGGGCTTCAGTTCTCTTGCATCAGCTCTGAGATCAACCCCCTCACACATGAGAGTGCTGTGGCTGAGTAGGAATAAAACAGGAGCCTCAGGAGTGAAGCATCTTTCTTCTCTTCTGGAGGATCCCAACTGTAAACTGGAGACACTAGGGTGAGTATTACAAGACCAAATACTGAGTTGCTATCAGTGGATTTGACAGTGACAGTGAACTGTTATGCTCTTCACGTGTAAAGGGTCATTATTAATTCAGCAGTAAACACTTATCATTCTCTTTTTCCATCACATACACACACATACACACACACACACACACACACACACACACACACTTACAAAAAAACACAGATGCAAACACAAATACACACTCATGTATACAAACTTAAAAACACACAAACACAATATAATCAAATATAATTATTCTTTCCTTTTGACATTTTCTGTCTAAAAGGAAATAAATAATATGTTTCCTTTTCTCTCTATAGCCTGGCAGACTGCAATATTACAGAAGAGTGCTTCAGTTCTCTTGTATCAGCACTGAGATCAAACCCCTCACACATGAGAGTGCTGTGGCTGAGTTGGAGTAAAGCAGGAGACTCAGGAGTGAAGCATCTTTCTTCTCTTCTGGAGGATCCCAACTGTAAACTGGAGAAACTAGTGTGAGTATCCAAGACCAAATACTGAGTTGTTATCATCGCATTTGACAGTGACAGTGAACCGTCATGCTTTTCACATGTAAAGGGTCACTATTAATTCAGCAGTAAACACTTGTTATCACTCTCCTTTTCCACATACACATACACACTTACACACACTTACAAACAAACACACACACAGACAAACACACTCACACACACTTGCACACACATACACACACACACTTACACCCACACAAACACACAAACACACTTGCACACACACACACACACACACACTATCTTACACACACACACACACACACACACACACACACACACACACACACACACACACACACACACACACAGACACACATATACAGTGGGCAGTGTAGACTGACTACACCACCCAGTTTACAGAGGTTTACTTTTAGGTACTCAGGTTCTTAGTTTGGTGGGAGCAACACAACAGATTCATCCAGACAACAATTTCCAATACAAATATATAATATTTATCACACACTTACTTACAAACACTCACACACACAAGGTGTGTGTCACTTACACACACACCCTCTCACACACACACACACACACACACACACACACATACACTCACACACACACTTACACACAAACACACACACTTACACACACACACACACACTTACTTACAAACACGCACACTCACACACACTAACTTACAAACACTCACACAAACACACACACATGCACTTACAAACACACACACACGTACAAACAAACACACACACTTACTTACAAACACGTACACACACACTTACAAACACGCACACATACACTAACTTACAAACATTCACACACACACTTACACACACACAAACACACACACATACACTTACAAACACACACACACACATACACACACACACACACACACACACGTACACACTCACACTTACAAACACACACACACACACACTTGTAGCACACTCTCCTTGTCCATCTTCATCACACACAATTGCACACAGTGAATTTGACAGTAAAGACTCATGCTCTTCACATGTGAAGGGCTATTATTTCTGCATTACACTTCTTATCACTCTCCTTTTCCATCTTTATCACACACACAGGTATACACACACACACACTTACAAACACAGACACACACAGCAGTGCAGCAGCCGTCAAACTTAGGATCTCGTGCAAAAGACTTTCCGTCAGTGTAACAGGCAAACGCCAACAACTTGGACAAGGCTCTGGGGTACGTTCGTCGAAGGATTGAAGCTAAGTTAATCAATTGGCCTTTTAGCCCGTTAAGATTAGCGAGCTGATTGAGAACAGCAAATATCGGTTCGTTAACGGCTGACCCGCATCCTAATCATGTGGTTAATTTCAACCAGGCTAAACTTATCATGGCATTTGCGCGTGCACGTCCTACTTCAAAAGGCAGGAAAGGTCGATCACCAAAACCATGATTTTCTAACGGTATAATGGTTCTAAACTCAAAGAAAAGGGCTCTTTTTTTCTCCGCTGGCGAGTAGGAGATGAACATGAACGCTTATGAAGAATACAAGACCATAATCATGGCAAAATTCAACACCACCACCGCTGTGAGAGCAAGGTGTGTTGGGATGTTTATACGGTGATATCTATGTATGAATACCTGACGGCAAGTGTCAGCTGGTACAGAGGTTTCCTCTACCGGTTTGAATCTGCATGGTTGCTAGTTCAAATCCCCTCACCTCCTTCCTCGATGTAGTTTTACATTTCCTTGGAAGTCGCTTTGAATAAAAGCGTCTGTTAAATGACTAAATGTATTAATAACAAATGCAATAAATTGAAGCAGTGAAAATAAATTGTCTGTATTTCTCTCTATTCTTATCATGAGTCCACCGTAATCATTTTCTACAATAATGATATGCTATGGTGTACTAATAACACTCATATAATTATGAGTGCTTTGTTCTCCGCATCACCGACACTACAAAAATGTACCACTCGCAAAAAAGCGCAAGACAGTCAATGTGGTGTTTGCAATAAATGACTTGAGAAGGTCTTGTAAATTAATGATTTCTTGTCGGCTGAATCGGTAGCGCTCATACAAGAATAATGGATCTTGGCGATCGCAAAGAACTCTCTCCCTCCGCTAATCTAACTCTAATATCAGTCCTTGGTCAATGGGATCCCTCCTTTTTCCGGGGGTGTGGCAAGCTTATCCAGCTACACTTAAGTTAGCCTGCCCTGGAGCAGGTTAGTGCTAATCGATATGTAACTATGGTGATTTATCAAAAGTTGCTTCCACGAACCAAAAAGAGGGGCGTTTTTTATCTTAGCCTGAAAATTAGCTCGCTAAACCATTTAGCGAGCTACGACGAATACCCCCCTGGTGTCACAGACTTGGGTTCCTCACGGCACTCTAACAATCCTAACAGGGAGTCAATCAGAGCCATAACTATCAGCACCTGTACGGTGCCATCATATGTTCGTTAGGCGCAACAGTCAAGGGGGGCGGTGCCCAGCAGAGTTCTGACAATGAGCGGTCCTAATTAAAGACACGGCATACTACACACAAACAAAATAAAACAACAACATGATACATTACATACACACACAGTCACACAACACCCTCATATGACATACACACACACTAACAAACACACACACTGTTACAAACCAGCTACGCTGATAGGCAACAAATGAAGAACAAGACAGAATGGGCTCGTGTCTAGGGGGGTTTTAATAAACAAAAAGGCGATATAGAACAGAGAATTTAGTTAACAAAGTAGAACGACGAGGAAGGCCCGAATAGCGTGGCGGCACGCAGTCGAAGGAGAGAGGCCTTCTGGACGGCGATCCCGGCCTTAAAACATATCGGGCTCCGCCCACGGCTGACAGGCAACACCTGCACACATTCAAAGTAGTAGGCAAAGTAACAGACATAGAAATAAGGTAAAACAGCGACCCCTAAGGCAGGAGGACGTAACACACACACACACACATACTATTACAAACACACACGCACACACACTTACAAACACGCACACACACACTTACAAACACACGTACGCACACACACTCTTACAAACGCATACTCTTATACACGCTTACACACACACACACACACACTTACAAACACACACACTTATATACACACACACACCCACAAACACTTATACACACACACACACACACACGTATACTTAAACACACACACTATTACAAACACATACACACACACACACTTACAAACACGCACACACACTTACTTACAAACACTCACACACACACACACACACACACACACACACACACACACATACACACACACACACACACACTTACAAACACACACTTACAAACACACACACATACACTTACAAACACACTTACACACAGTTACAAACACACATACACTTACAAACACACTTACACACACTTACAAACACGCATACACTTACAAACACACTTACACACACTTACAAACACACACACACACACTTACAAACACACATACACTTACAAACACACACACACTTACAAACAGACATACACTTACAAACACACTTAAACACACTTACAAACACACATGCACTTACAAACATGCAGAAACACACTAACTTACACACACACACACATACATACACACTTACAAACACACACACACACACACAGACTTACAAACATACATACACATACACTTACAAACACACACATACACTTACAAACACGCACACACACACTTACTTATAAACACTCACACACACTTACACACACACACATACACACACACTTACAAACACACACACACACACACACACTTACAAACACACACTTACACACACACACACACATACTTACTTACAAACACGCACACACACACTTAAGCACACTTACAAGCACACACTTACAAACAGACTGTGTGTAGAATTTTGTAAAAGTGGACAAGGTATTGAGACGAGTGTGAAAACTGCAGTAAAATACTTCTTACATTAACCTTTTGTTATCTAAAAGGAAACAAATAATATTTTTCCTTTTCTCTCTACTGTCATGCTAAACTAAAGTGAATATCACAAGGCCAAGTACTGATTGCTGACAGGGAATTTTCATGTTCCCTCTTACACACACACACACACACACACACACACACACACACATGCAACATATAATATAGAGGCACACATACATTTCACATCATTTTGAAACACAAAAAGCATTAACTGTTTCACACCCACATACTGTACTTTGTACATTTATACTCTCCCCTTTCAGAAAAATAGAACATGCACAGAACACATGAGGTAATAACTGCTTCTCTCTTTATCCTCATGTGTGTCCCTCAGCTGATCTAATAGTATCTTTCCTTCTTTCTCTCTGCAGCCTGTCATACTGCAGAATTACAGATGAGGGCTTCAGATCTTTAGCATTAGCACTGAAATCAAACCCATCAGCCCTCAGAGACCTGCAGCTGGATGGGAATCAGCCTGGACCCTCAGCACTGCAGTTGTTCTCTGAACTTCAGAATGATCCAAACTGCAAACATATCAAAATATCAGGACTCTTATGAATCCATTCACATTTTATTCCACATTTAGTATTCATCTACAATGTGTATTAAACAAATCATTCAAGTCACTGCATGTATGGTATATGGTAGTATATGATAATTGTCCAACAGCTCCTTTCCACTGTACCTGTCTTTGTTTAGGAAGAAATTATGTTACTTCTATCTCTGTACTCTACTGGACTGTAAATATGTTTCCATCTCCCTTGTATAGTACTTGCATCACATTACTGTTGGAAGCAATATGTCCTTTTTAGTAAAAAAGACCGTCAGTAGTGTTGTATAAAAAGAGTTTTCATTCATATTCCCTTAATTCTAATATTTACAATAAGCATAGCACATGACCAATGAGAACAAATTAATGTTTATTGTTCAATTATTCTATATTTGTGGTCATTTGGAGTTTACACTGAAAATGGTCTGTGTGAGATTCCCCATTATCCCGTGATCAGGATGCTTTGTGCCCAGTCTTTAGTCGGAGATTAAACACTTGTGGGTCGAGTGCTGGGTGCCGTAGGGAGTGCAGGGTTGCGTTTCTTGAAAGTGTTGTTGTTCAAACAGAGGATCCTCAGTCATTTTCTCTTTCTTTGTTACTATTGTTGCTGCACAATGACACTTTAGGTAAAAATAGGCAGCCACTTGAGGCAAATCTAAGATTATAAGATACATGTAGCACGTAGTGGTAAAGTTCACATAAAACAGCGAGTTTCATTTAGCGGTTTATAGCATTTCTCTGACTACCACTAGAAACACCATGACATTATGATGCTTGTCTGATTTGGCATAGAAAGGTTTACAACCTCATCCTTGTTTATGCCTGGGAAGAGATTACATTATTTGTGGAAGCACAAATTCTCAACTGCAACAGGTTTGTGCCGGATTGACTGGAAAAGCTTTAACACAAATGTACTAAAGAAACCACTGAACTAGACTGGCCAACCAAATCAGCACAATCTTACCTGTATTGCTTGTTGAAAACATGCTTCAAACCTGTGCTTCCCTTAAGGAATCATATTTACAGAACAGAAATGGGACAAATGTCAATTGTCAATGTCTGTTTAATCATGGTGTGAATGGGGCCATGAGTGTTCAGCTATGACAGGCAGAGTGAAAGCCACAGGATAGGAAGAGTGGATGTGGTGTTGGGTGTTAGCTAGTCCTTCCCAGACAAAGCAGTGTACTGTTATCCTGTCTCCTTGTTACCTCGGTATAAACATCATTCTGGGCTTACTGCCATTAGTGTTCATGTGATGAGAATGGAAGGGGAGAGAGAGAGATGACAGCAAGAAATGGAGAAAGCAGTTAAAAGAAATTTAAATGATGATGAATGAATGAGAGGTGAGCAGAGGGAGAGCAGGTTCACACACCTTCACTAGGAGTTTGGTTTGCACGTGGCAACGGTGAACATTGTCATGACGATATGCTCGTCTTCCTGGCCTTCCTTGTTAAGATGAAGTGCAGGTTGGCCTGTTCCACCAGCTTCCCCATGTAGTCATTAGCATGAACCTCAATCACCTCCATCACCACTGTATAACACACCAGACAGAGCTTAACACACACACACACACACACACACCTCCTTCTTCACTGCAGCATACGCCAGTCAGAGCTTAACACACACACACACCTTCCTCTCTACTGCAACACACTGGACGAGAGTTGAACACTCACAACACAATTTAAACACACGTACATATGCAAACACCCTACCTCCCTTATGTGCACACAAACACCCATACACCAAAAAACACAAATATGCACTCTCCTTCCATTCTATTAATTCACACACACAGACATACACACACACACACACACACACACACGCACACACTCACACACACACACACACACACGTGTGTCTCACCACACTGAGGGTGGGGTTCTTAAAGATGACCTCAGTGCTGGGCACTCCTGTGTAGAACACCACAGAACCACTGACATAGACCACTGACATAAAACAAGCATGCGCCACTGTCCACTGTGGTTCTTTAGCTCCAAAGTTGGCTCAAAGTCGTCCCCAACTCTCACCTCCAGGGTGGGTAAAATCAGCTCCATGTCTGCCGGTGGAGGCTCCACACGTTGCCGCGGGAAACCGTACTGCTCCGCCTTCTCCAGCACTGTCCACACTTCAGCGCTGCCTGCAGGAGGCCAGAGGTAAGTGCACTTACAGAAGGCAAAGCAGCAGTGCAGTAGCAGCAATGTACACCAGAGGGCATGTAAGAGTAAATGAGGCATTGAAGAGTAAATGTGTCTGGCCACCTTTGCCTGCAACATTACTTGTTCAATGAGATCAGTGAGATCAATGTGGAATAAACAAACAAAAAAATATGGGTGGAGATGCAATTGGAGCCATGCAACAAGCAAGACCAAGTCATACTGCAAGTAATCATCTGGATGTAATACTAGTATTGTACACGGGAAGGAAATCTTCACGATACAATACGTACCAAACAAAAGTGTCTTCATACATAATAAAGATGTAGGCCCTGTGGTCTTACCCTCCGGGATCTTGTAGGCATCAGTGATTTCACGGCGCCCATTACTGCCGAGAGCTTTACTTAGAACCATATGGCCTAGGGGCTTCATGTTCTTTCGCACCGGTCCCAAGGATCCATCACGGTTCCGCTGGTAGAACACCACATCACTGTTCACCTGAGGGACACAGCTTATTCTGAGTATAATCAGTAGTAGTGGTCTAGCAACTCAGTGTTAGGCAACTTTAGGCACTGGAATGTTGCCCAAGTTCATAGTAATGTTGGTACACAATGGAAATACCTAGAGCTAAGACTAACCCATGTGTCTTGAAAAAGACTTCTGAAATGTGGGCTAATTTTGAAAATTTTAAATCACACGAGAATTTAAACTGGTGTTTTAAACTGATGTGATATAGATGTGTTCTTACCTCTGCAAACACGAATGGGGAGTCAAATGTGTAGCAGATCATGCCATGTTTTATGGCATGGACTGACGCAGGACCACACCTGTACATGCCTGTAGTACATATACACACAAATACACACAAACACAGACACACAGACACAACAACCATCTATGAATTTTTACGGTATAAGAAAAAAATGAGGTGTGTATATTTATGTGCGAGTGTTAACATGTGCATGTCCGATTGTGTGTGTGTGTGTGTTACCATCACTAGTGTCCTGAGATGTGGCATCCATCACCTGCCAGCCCCCAAAGCCATCAAGGAAGTCAGGCCGGGACATGAAGCAATCATTCCAGCAGTGGTAGTCCCTGATAACAAACACACACACACACAAAAACAAACTACATTTCTGAATTTTTGCATCAAATATGCTTGCTTTTAAAGGGGAGAATGGAGAGAGAACCACAAGGCCCCAGTTAAGCAGGTTTAATATAGCACAGTAGCTGAGCCCATGAATGCAAATTAGCAGTACAGACCCAAACCTAGTACAGTCATTATAATAGAGTGCTGTGTGTCACACCCGGATTGGCTGCGCTGGGTCTGCCTCACTAAAACCCTGGTTAATAAGGCTTTGGGCCGTCACTCTCTCTCCGGTCTACAGGGGGAGCCGTCTGGTCTGGCCAAAGTGGCTATAGTCAGGTGGCTTAACAACGCGATCGTGACAAGAGTGATAAAAGCATGAAATTTGGCACACAATTAGCTTATATCCTACTAAAACATATTAGAAGGGGTGCCCAAGTGAAACTGCTCATTTTTTCGTTTTAATGAGATATTAAGTTTTGACCTAAATCAAGATATGCGTTACCTGTGGTCCGATTTTCAAAACGGTTATTTTGCCTAGAAATGCTTACCAAATAAGTAATAAATCAGTTATTTATGCATGTTTGTGTTTTCTTGTTTGTTTTTTGATATCTACTAGTTTAAACAAATGTCCCTTTAAGTAGCAAAACAGACAAAAAGACTTGTGCCCGTGCGCGCGCTCATCCAAGATGGCGGGAAAGACGTAATTCTGCTATATCTGTTAGGTAAAACCGTTATTTTACCACCATTTAAAACCATATTTGCATTTGTATCTTTTATATGTATAAGGACTGTAATATTTTATTAAAGATTTGCTTCAACATCATTAAAATAGCACCAACAAAGGCGCATTACAGTACCAGTAGGCTACCGCAGAAAAACGGTAAAATTGGAGCAGATTGAGCGTGTCTTTTCCTACATCAAAACTGATCATATGAGGAATGTGCTGTTATAAATTGACAAATGTGATGATGAAAAATTAACAAGTGAATAGCATTTATCGAGCTTATCGAGTACATAGAAGAATGTAGCTATTAAAAAAGGAACTCATATGTTTAAACTTTCTGAGCTGTCGTTGTACATCAAGAGGCTTGAAGATATTGGAGTTAAGAAAACTATAAATAAAACCAGGTTAATCAATGTCTTGCTAGAACATTACAAAGAGGACTCTTTAAGAACAAACTGATGGAAGAAACACCGTTTTAGATTTCCGGGATGCAATAAGCAGGCTATTGAAGGATGCTTTGAAACAACACAACTTTTCAGAAGACGCCGAAATTCTAGCGAGGCCTGCAACAATTGTAGGCTAAGGAAAGACATTTTTGCACACAACGGATTTATTTTTTCTGGGTGCTTTCCAATGGACTGCCATTCAAAATATTAACCGTCAAGCTTAAAGTCTCTCGTTTCTATCATTCTTTATGGTCTCAACATAGAGGATCAAGAGAAGTCTGAAAGCCAGGCATGTTTGGCCAAAACTGGCCAAACTCGCATTTCAGCATCTCGTGAGCCACCCCTACCACTATATGTTGGGCTAAATATGCATAGCTCCACTAGAAGTAAGACATTGATAGAAAAGATATACCAAATGGGCATTTCTGTTTCCTATGATCGTATCATTGAGATAGAATACTGGCTAGAGACGTCTCTTTGCGAGCGCTACAAGGCCAGATTGGAGTGCGCTCATGTTCTTAAGGGCTGAATTTGTGATAAATCGTTGATGAGTGCGTTCACATGAATTCTACAGGCATCAATAATTATAATAATAATAAATACAAGAATATTTGTATCATTAACAATTACGTTTCACATTTATAGTCATGATTCTACGAGGCTTCGTGATAAAATAAATAAAGAAAACGAGAACGGCTCGTTCAATTTAAGAATCAGTGCACACTTTGGCCGTTTAAGAACACATTTCCAGGCATTCATGACCGGTGGAGATCTTTTCTTAGGTTGAAGATATTAAAGACACTTAACACAATGTGCGAGAATGAGGTCCATTGCTCACAATCCCAGCTCCACGACATCAGTCTCCTCATTCACGGAACTGGTATCAGCATCTTTCAGTTTACAACAGAAAGTGTGCCTGGCGAAAATAGGCCCCCACTAGTTCTGCCATGTGGAACAGAGCACCAAGGATAACCAAAGAGCTATGAAACGGTCTCTGCAGTTGCAATAAGCACAAGTTCAGTTTCCGTTCCAGCCTGCAAAATAACACCACTTCACGGCAATGTTAGCATTAGGTTTGGATGACTATCCCCAAGTGTCTATACCAGTGTTTCTCAAACTTTTTCAGACCAAGGACCACTTAGCCAATTAAAAAAAACTCGCGGACCATCTAACTGAATAGTATATCCCCGGAACAACAGGCCTTCTACCCAGACCTGGCACCAGACAATTGTTAGCGGCACATGATTTTCGAGGGTGGGCACTCCTTTTTTAAATACCGGTAGGCTAGTTATAGATGATGCGCTAGGTAAAGCATCTGGAACCCTGCTCCATGCGTGACTTCGTTATGTTACAAACTATAGTTCGCTCACAGCCTCATACTCCCATCACACACTCAGACACGCCAATGTATCACACAACACAACCAATGCACTTACCGACCACGCGAATGCAGTAATTCCCTACCAACAGTAGGCTAGCCGACTGGCATTAATAAAGCCATCCTAGTAGTCAACTTTTCATAATTAAGAGTTGTCATTATCCAACGTCACACAACACATAATATAGTTATCATCTTGCTGTCTCCGCAGTGGGAGAAAAAAAACGCTGTTTGAATGCAGCTCCGCGGCGGGATGATGCCCACTGCGGCTGAACCATCTCGCCGTTGCACCGTCTCCTTGTCTGTCAGAGGCTTTCTCATTTAATTTTCTCTTAAACCACCAATCCATGCCCTTGTTAATAGGTTAGGCAACTCTTTAATATATTAGGCTACTACTGACTGTGTTCTCTTCGTTCTGAGTTGTATGTTAGAAATGTCGCAATAATTTACTTTTTGCAGTCGCGGACCATTACGGGGCACTGGCGGTCCGCGGACCACACTTTGAGAACGACTGGTCTATACTGTATGCAGAGAGCTGATTACGTTCACCTGCAAACAGCGCTGCTCACGTTGCAAATGTGTTCAAGAAAAGTTGAGATGCAAGCCAATGTGTTAATGTGATTGTCCAGAGAGCAAATCGTAGAGCTATTTATAACAGCACATTCCTCATATGATCAGTTTTGATGTGCGAAAAGACACGCTCAATCTGCTCCAATTTTACCGTTTTTCTGCGGTAGCCTACACTGAAAACATTTTTTTGTTGGATTTACTCAATTCAATAATGGACATTGGTTGCACACAAATGGTTTGCTTTGGTAGCAACTAACACAATCGTGTTGAATCAACACAAACTATTTATGTTCACTCAACACAAGTACTTTATGTTGATACAAAGTAAATGGAATGTGATGCAATACATTTAATTAATCACTTTAGTCCAAAACAATTCAATTTTGTTGATACAAAGTTAATGGAATCTGATTAAATAAAGTAAATTAAACTCTTTTTAATCTCTTTATTCCAACGCAATTCAATTATTATTTTAGCAATATCGAAATAACATTACATTTTAATTATATATTTTGTATTTATACTTTTTGTAAATTAATCAATTTTAATGTTTGTCAATGCATTCCAGATGTCTATTTCTTGATCATTTTAAACACTAACCACTTGTATTGTCATTAAAAACTATGAGACAGTTATATTTACTAAACGTTTATTCCACAAATAAACCCAAATGGCGAAAACATGCCAAAGACTTCCCCCTGCATTGCAATTCAATTCAATTAGTACAATTCAAATTAATCTAAAACTGTAGTAAATCTACAAAAAAAAAAAAAAAAACACTGACTTGTGGTAAGAAAACCATATAATACATATACTCTCTACACAGGAAGCTTACTCTGACTTCTGGTAAGAAAACCATGAAATCATGTCTTATCTGCGAGCGAGAGAGAGAGAGAGAGAGAGAGAGAGAGAGAGAGAGAGAGAAAAAATAATTGAGTATTGCACTACTCAAATCATTTTCTGATGAAGAAAAGAAAATCTAGGAGAAACCCAATTGAAACTAAAGGTTTTGGAATTACCGTCTATATATATATATATATATAGACGGTAATTATATACGTATATATAATATATATATATATAAACACATATACAAATGAATAGTAACATTGAAATTGTCTAGAACTGTACTTTTACAACTATAAAACACTGGACTGGTTGTAACAAAACCAGGCTGCAACACCACTCAGTCCTGGAATGTAGAGTCTACGATGTACCATCTTCTCCACTCATACTGGAACAGAAGGGAGAGTTCTCTTCACTGGCATAGCTTAGTATTCAAGCTTTGAGCCTTTCTTGACAGTTCATCCGCATCCAGCTCCATGATGATATTTTGAAATACCTCAAAGGTGTAGCGGAGCTTTGTAGGGTACTGCATGTTCAAGGCGTAAAAGAGCCCAAACAACATTGCAGAAGCAAGTGCTACATTCTCAAGATCTTGAAGCACCATCACACCCTCGAGGACTATCCTGACGTCAGAGGGTTCACTGCTGGTAGTGTCTCTCGCAACATAGATCCCCACTGTTGTTCTCTCTATGGCACTGAGGAAATCGGTCTCAGCCATTTCCTGGTCAAAAGAAAAGATACAATTCTTTAATGATTCAGGTTCAGCATCTTGTCACTTGGCTTGTAAACAATTCAACGGTGTAATCATTTCTACCGACCCAGGCAAAGCTGCTGCAGGGCGGAAGGTAATGTTTCTCCCCCGTGTGTGTGTTTGATTGTCAGTCTGTATGTGTGTGAACAGGATTACCAAAAACTACCAGATTTGTATGAAACTTGGTGGAGGGGTGTAGCATGGGCAAAAATAAATCTCACATGATTCGTCATTAGGCTCCTTAATGATCACTGTAAAAGAGCTTCATAGTTCCTGTGCATGGGAGAATCTAGCAGAAGGACAACCATCTCTCCATCAATCCGGCCTTTATGGCTAGACTGAAGCCAGAGCCCACCTGGAAGCCAACGAGAACTTGTCAACTCGTCACTTCAGGTGTTATGATGAACTTCTGTGCGTCAGAGTATCGTCAGTGTCATTTGCCTGACTCCAGGAAGCTGGACTGGATGGAGTGCTTCAGAGATGGTAGGCCTTCTGGCAGATTATCCCATCTTTGCACAGTGAAGCACTGTAACACTTATTAGTCGCATACACTTACCACGTACTCCTGCACAAGATCCTCAGGATCCTCGTTGAGGTAAATGCAGAGTCCTTTGATGACACATTCCCGTCTGGCATCAATGTCATTCTCAAGGATTAATACAAAGCACACAGCAGCATTTTAACAGAGATGTCTACATGGACACAAATGTGATGGTTATAATGACAGTTAAGTTAGAATTCTTACCGTCACCATGGCAGACATGTCTTTCAGCTTCTGTCCCTGCTGCCCCGATCTCTTCTCAAATATTTTCAGCAGATTTGCAGTGTGTTGGTCCAGCTGCGAGAGAAATCTTGACTGTAGAGGCATGGTCGTAATGCGTTTGAACTCTGCATTTATCTGAAACATGGAACAATTTTGTAACAATATGGCACACTGATATACACACAAGACATTTGTTGAGACACATTTGGCCAAGCATTAGCTTAAAAGTCATACCATACCTCCACTACATCAAAGAGAGCTGGCCAGCGCTCTTGAAAATCGCTGATCATCGGTGCACTACCTATTGATCTTCTCAAGGTTACCATCCGAAACCTACGACGGTGAAAAACAATCAACCCATACTTTGGACCTACTTGGTAAAACTGAGAGGCAGCCCTTACAACGCCACATTCACAGCATTTACTACAACACTTCAAGCACCATTCACTGCAAAAAAAGAGAATTAACACTATTAAGCATTATGTCTAATGAGATAATCCACACAAATTAGTACAAAAAGTATTTCAAGTTCAACAATGAATATGAGCTGTCAAAATTGATGACATATCAAAAAACAATGAATCAAAAATGGGGGTAGGTCATGGGGCTGTGTGAACTGAGATCAGCAATGATATTCGAATTTCTCTCTAAAAATGTAATTGATATTATTATATTTTGCATAGAGAATGACGCATAATGCATGTAATATCAGAACTGGTCAGTGAGGTAGGCTACTTAATTGGCCACTGCAAAAGAGCTGCAGTTCCTGTGCAGAGACAGGAGAACCTAGCAGAACAACCATCTCTCCAGCTCTCCATCGTAGCCAAAGCCCACCTGAGAGGTGGCGACAGCTAGTCAGACTCGTTAGATCAGAGAGGTATAGTAAACACCGCATCGTCGGAGTATCGTAAAAGTCGAGACTTCAGGACTGGATGGAGTGCTACAGAGATGGCGTTCTGTCAGAGTATCCCATGTTTGCACAGGAACACTGAAGCTATGTAAACGTGTCTCTTTTTAGTACCGGTTTACTGTGCAAAACTAGTTCACTGCAATGTTAAAACTTCGCTATAAAAATACCACTTCAAGAACCGAAAGAGTCAAAATAACAAACAGAATACACCATGTAATTACGAACTCATGATTACCGGGATCAGATTGTTTTTCACCGCCGTAGGTTTCGTGTTTTGAAATACATGCAAGTCATCGATCATCTGTCTGTGACAGAAAGAACCTCCGTCAACGGTCTTGACGTAAAAAGTCCACACAACAATAATGGCAATTGCAACTTCATGTAATACTCACGACAAACACTTGAGCCCACGGTAACAGAGCTGACTCCAGGTGACAATGTAGAGTGTGAGAAAATGTAAATCTGCAGCAACAGAAAAACACTTGTATCATGCACTCAATTAATAAATTGTATAAGTTATAAAGCAGGGTTTCTCATTAATGTATTTAGTGGAACGACGTTAGTCTCCAAACACTCTGAGGCGACAACGTCACGTTTTTTTTTTTTAAACTAAAAACCTAAATAAATGTAATATAACCAGAAAACGTTTGGTTATAATAATGGGCCTCATTCTCGAACATTTTCTGAAGTGTCTTCTGAAATGTTTTCTTACGGACTTCGGAAGACCAACGTAAGAAAAGAATGTCTGTAGAGTTGATGTGAACGCTATCACCAACGATTCAGCCTTTCTAACACGGAGCGGCCACGTGGGGCATCTGGTAGATTCAAAATAAATTCCTTCTTAACTGCATTCGGGAATGAGGCCCAGTGTACCTTCATTTGTAGCTCAAAAGTTTAGAATTTTATGAATATAACCTTGAAAAACAGTCTTGTCACATCGCGTGGTCGGAGACTCATGTCAGAGACCCATGCACTTATGCTAACGGTGGTTGGCCGCCAGTTTCATGTGTGCACGCACCCCCACATAAGTTATTAAGGGGGCTAACACACAAAAGTATTACACAAGTTCAGACAACCCTACTCGGTTCCCAGGTTTGACACAAAATAGTGTCACTAGCATGCAAATTATAGCAAGCTAGTCTCATGGTGTAGTAGGCTATCTTAAATGGTGGACGAAGGTTTGTACTTACCTAGCATGTGATAGCCAAAGCTAATCCTAATGCTAACTTTAACTTATTTTTTATTTAAAATGGTGAAAGACAAGCCATCTAGTTACTTAAAATCCTACATAATTTAATTACCAGGTAGCTATTATTAGTCATGCATACTTACATAGTTGAAATGAGTGATGGCTGGACACGTATGGATAAACCCCAAATTTCTTCCACTGAGCTGCACTGTTAGCCCCAATTTCTTATCAAGTCTACTGTACGTAAACAATTTAATTACAGTGCACTTAAAAAAATTAAGTTTTATGACATTACTACTAAATGTTAAGTATATTCTACCAAGTGTGAAGACATTACTACAAGTTTCTAAGTATATTCTACCAATTTGTAGATATAGTCGAATGTGTGAATAACTTTAAATGAAATGGCTTTAAATTACTGAGTTTTTTTCACTTAAAGAATTTAAGTTTATGACATTACTACTAAATGTTAAGTATATTCTACTAAGTGTGATGACATTACTACAAGTTTCTAAGTATATTCTACCAATTTGTAGATATAGTCGAATGTGTGAATAACTTTAAGTGAAATGGCTTTAAATTACTGAGTTTTTTTCACTTGAAGAATTTAAGTTTATGACATTACTACTAAATGTTAAGTATATTCTACTAAGTGTGATGACATTACTACAAGTTTCTAAGTATATTCTACCAATTTGTAGATATAGTCGAATGTGTGAATAACTTTAAGTGAAATGGCTTTAAATTACTGAGTTTTTTTCACTTAAAGAATTTAAGTTTATGGCATTACTACTAAATGTTAAGTATATTCTACTAAGTGTGATGACATTACTACAAAATTCTAAGTACTTTGTAGATATAGTCGAATGAGTAAACATAAGTGTTAACTTAAGTTAAGTGGCTTTCAATTACTGAGTTTTATTCACTTAAAGAATTTAAGTTTTATGATATTACTACCAAATGTTAAGTATATTCTACTAAGTGTGATTACTAAAAAATTCTAAGTATATTCTACTACTTTGTAGATAAAGTCGAATGAGTGAATAACCTAAGTGTTAACTTAAGTTAAGCGGCTTTCAAATACTGAGTTTTAGTCATGACCAGAGTGCATTGTGGGAATGTGAATGCTCTTGACAGCTGAAAAGCATTAAGTAAATTAAGTCTGTAATTAATTTGGCAAAAAAACAAACTACAAATCTGCCGTGGTTAACCTAACGTGGTCACAACTTGAATGCGGAGCATGTTTAATTGAATCGCTCCTCTTGTTTTTTTACAATGTTTTGGAAGTGCAAGTACTGTCCTCATAGCTGTGAAAAGAGAGCACAGCTATTTAAACATTATAGACTAAAACATGGAAGTTAAGCAAGAACAGAGCCTTTTCCTTGTTTATATCAGGAATGTCTGTGTACGTTCAGGTTATGCTTAATTTGGGGAAATGCAAGCTGCCACAAGATGCAAGCTTGCGAATAGGTGCTAACTGGTTGCAATAATTTAAAAAAAAACTTTTATTTTTGTATTTATTTTTTACGTTTTTGTATTTTTGGTTTTCTAAAAAGTGTTGAAATAAAAGTGAAATAAAAAACTTGTCATTTTGAACTTGTAATTAAGTGCATTGAACTTACACACTTAAGTGTAGTAATTATGCAAAGCGATTTTTTTAGCGATTTTATTTTAAGTGAAATGAACTTCGGAATTAAGTGCATTGAACTTAATGCTTTAAGTTTAATCACTATGCAAAGCAGTTGATATTGCAATAGATTTTAAGTTAAATGTACTCAAGTTTTCATTACACATTACTTGATGTTTTTAAGGCAACCACTTTCCTCAATTTTTTTAAGTAAACTCAACTTATCTGGGCTTAGTGTATTGCAATAGATTTTAAGTTGAATCAACTTGGAATTTTAATGTTCATTGAACTTAATGCTTTAAGTGTAGTCACTATGCAAAGCAGTTGATATTGCAATAGATTTTAAGTTAAATGTACTCAAGTTTTCATTAGACATTACTCGATGTTTTTAAGGCAACCACTTTCCTCAAATTTTTTAAGTAAACTCAACTTATTGGGGCTTACAGTGTGAGCCGTTGAGTGATGGCTCATGGCCAGGGGCGGTTTTTCCTACAGGCGGTCGCCTAGGGCGCCACTCAGAGGGGGGCGCAAAAAACTGCGCCCAGCAAAAACAAAACAAAAAGAAAAACAAGAATTGTGGGTTTTTTTTTGCGCCCCCTTCTATATCTCCAACCAATATTTTGACATAAAAAAAAAACATTAGGGTAAAATTAGCCAAAAATCGAAAACGGAAGGGGTACGTACGTCCTTGTTGTTGTCAGAACATGCAAGCACAGTGAGGCGTTTGGTTAGAGTGTGTGTGTTCAAGAAACTTTGAAGAACAAAATAATGAAGAGGCAAAAGCCATCCGGGGCGCAATTTAGGAAGAAAAGAAAGGAAGAAGAAAAGAAACGTGCCAAGGAGAAAGGTAAATCCTTAAATCCTGTTCTAGCCTAGAATGAATTCCAGATAAGAAAACGTTCACGAATGCGTGAATTGCCCGCGGCACTTTAGTGGAGTTAAGAAAAGATGTACCTTATCATTGAACGTTTTCCTACTCCCTGTCACATAGTTCTTTAATGATTTTACAGAGGCGGGTATATAAAAAATGATGTCCATTTATTCTACATTATACAAAAAAAGACATGATTAAAATAGGCGCACATATAAAGCCAATAGCCAGTGCAACAACACTACACATACCTTACTCATTGCATAGCACACCCATTAAGGAAGCCAAACACGGCAACTTGTCAATAAGTGAGGAATACTGGTAAAAATCCAAGTGTTGTCAACTTTAGCGAATGGTTTGTATGTAATCTTGCTAGTTAGCTAACGCTAGCTAGCCAGTGACTTGTGACGTTCCTTGTTATTGCCATTCAGTAGAAACATCAGTTCAAGTTCAGCTGTACCGCAATTTGCGTCATTTTGCGTCATAAAAATTTGAGTAATCAAATTTGGACAGCTTTAGTTTTGGTGGAGCGAGCTAGCCAGTTTAATTAGACATGATTCAACTAATCAAGAGCTATGCATCTTGGGATAAATTTGTTTTCAGGCTGTCCAAATACACCAAAATGCTTAATAACTACATAATAGCTACATTTAACAAATGATGATAATACATACTTTTGTTATATCATTTTAGATTCACTTTCAGAAGACTGGGATTGGGAAGATGACGTGGGAAGATGACGTGGAGGTGTGTGTGTGTCCATAAACAGTTCAACAGGGGGCGTGGCCGGAGCGTAGTCCAGCACAGGCGTGACATTTTCTCAGTGATTTGTTCTTGAATTCATGTTTGTTCATTGTCGCGATCGTTGTTGTGTTTATGTGAAAGAAATGCAGTCTTACAGGGCAAAATAGCGTTTGAAAGTTGCAATTCCGTTTTCGTGGGGAAAACAAAATATTTTTTATTTGGGGGGGGGGGGGGCGCCAGGAGTGAAGCTCGCCTAGAGCGCCAAATGTGCTAGGGCCGCCCCTGCTCATGGCTGCTTCTTGGATATGCATTTGCGCGCAATGCGCGATTGCGCTGTTATCGCGAGACATCATTTGAAAGCTGATAGGCAAAATTTACTCGATTGATTCACTTAATCCCAACATGACCTAAATAATTTCATGTACACTTTCTGCATACCATATAGATTCGACACAATGCGATCACATTTAGCTAAAGAACATGAAACAATTGTGTAAAATACACACAAGATGCTTAGTTTAATCCAACAGATGGCCAATGTCCTTTTTTTCAGTGTACTGGTACTGTAATGCGCCTTTGTTGGTGCTATTTTAATGATGTTGAAGCAAATCTTTAATAAAATATTACAGTCCTTATACATATAAAAGATACAAATGCAAATATGGTTTTAAATGGTGGTAAAATAACGGTTTTACCTAACAGATATAGCAGAATTACGTCTTTCCCGCCATCTTGGATGAGCGCGCGCACGGGCACAAGTCTTTTTGTCTGTTTTGCTACTTAAAGGGACATTTGTTTAAACTAGTGGATATCAAAAACAAACAAGAAAACACAAACATGCATAAATAACTGATTTATTACTTATTTGGTAAGCATTTCTAGGCAAAATAACCGTTTTGAAAATCGGACCACAGGTAACGCATATCTTGATTTAGGTCAAAACGTAATATCTCATTAAAACAAAAAAATTAGCAGTTTCACTTGGGCACCCCTTCTAATATCTTTTAGTAGGGTATAAGCTAATTGTGTGCCAAATTTCATGCTTTTATCACTCTTGTCACGATCGAGCCTAAATTTTGCATTAAGCCACCTGACTACTCTGCATTACACTTCCCCCACGTGTCTGGGAGCCAAGAGTGTTCTGGACACATTACATATAGGATAATTTACACCGTACACAACAAAGAATTTGTTCTCGTTTTAGGCGGTCGATGCAACGCGACGGTTTTTGTCACATCCCATACCTGCACAACAAAGCGCTCAAACAGAATAAAGATGAAGCCTACTGATGCATGAACATCACCGTCGTATTTAGAACGTGTTAGTAGTATGAATAATCACTGCAGATAATGATATGTCTCTATGATTAACCTTAAGTGCCTTAGTATATTTAGATACTACCTTCACTTGATACCGTGCCTTATAGTCTGGGGTTTAAGGAGGAGTAAAGGGAAGTGGTAACTCATCTCACTGAAAAAGGCACACAAATGTTTTCAATCTTTTCTATACTCTGTTTCACTAATGTAACTTCAGTTTTTTTTATGCATGCAAGTCAAATCTCCCTAAGGGGTAGCCTGGGGAGAGGGTAATTGAGCTTTGCTGATATGATGTACCTCATATTATAGTACTATAACCTGTGTTTACCTATCAAATGTATTGGACTTTTTCTAGGAGCACACTGAATCTATTCTTTCTATTCTATTTTTATATCCTGTGTGAAGTGATGATTGTAGTAATAATTAAGTAGGAACTCACCTGTAATTGGTCTGGTGGGTCATGTCACTTTTTAAAAGTAGGTATAGTTGCTTATCACCGCTGTATAAGAAAAGTTTAGTAAAATATAACCATACTAATGCTGAAGCATACTGTACTAGTAATGAAGTAAGATAAACTGAAATATGTCTATCGTATTGTGTGTCAAAATTGACACAAAGGGGCGTTTATGTTGAAAATTATGATTGTAAAACAGTGCCGTGGTGGTCATAGAGCAGAATTGCAGCTACAATTGTCATTGGGCCTGTGTGCAGGGATGGGTATCATGTAAGGTCAAGCATCATGAAGGCCAGGGTGCAGGTGCAGGCCAGTGGAAAGTAACAAGCAGTCAGGAGGGGGGGTCACTCACTCACACCCACCCACACACACACACACACACACACGCACATAAGCACACACACAAGATGATGGCAGTCAAGGTCAGACCAGGCCTCCAAAAAAGTGATACCAAGCAAATTGGCAGGAGGGCCTATCTCCCTCAAAGCAAAAGTTCCCCCGCAACAGGTGAGCGAGAATATTCTGAGTGGCCAAAAGCGTAGATAAAATATGAGGAGATATAAGGGAATATTCTGATTGGGTCAGTATAGATGGAGGTTGAAGATCGTGACTTGCAGAAAGTGACGAATTATGAGTATAAAAAGTCAATGCATTGGGTGTTTTACCGTAATTTCCGGACTATTGAGCGCACCTGAATATAAGCCTCACGCACTAAATTTTTTAAAAATAATTATTTTTGACATAAATAAGCCGCACATGTCTATAAGCCGCAGGTGCCTACCGCAACATTGAAACAAATTAACTTTACACAGGCTAAAATGAATATCAAAACTAATACAATAGTTAGTTTTGCCAGTTAGATAAGTGCACTGTTGCTTTAAGAGCGCACAGTCGCAAGAGTCAATCAGAAGCTAGAATGTTAGATTGAAGACAGACGCTAGTTTGAAACCAGTGAGCTAAAGAACTTGAAGACTGGATTTGTATTGTTGTAAACTTTTATTTTATTTTCTAAAGTGTTTTGAGTTGTGTTCTGTCTACGCTGGTAGACTGTGGTTATTTTGACATTAGTTAAGTTATTGAGAGATACTGAGAAATCGCGTGGAGCTAAGCATCCATGCGGCTGCATCCATGCTAGCATCCTAGCTCCACAAAGCCACCGTAAACACAAAGCCACCGTATACAGTCACAGGTATCATAATCCATAAATTAGCCGCATCGTTGTTTAAGCCGCGAGGTTCAAAGCGTGGGAAAAAAGTAGCGGCTTATAGTCCGGAAAATACGGTAGTCAGAGCTGCTCCATGGACCACCACTCTCGTTTTGGATGAAATGTCTGCAAGGATGGAATAAAACTTCAGTTTATCGCACTCTGGACTTCTGACTCTGATTGAAAAATTACTTTAAGATTTGGAAACAGTTGTTAATTCGCTACAACAATTCCAACACAGCAAGTCACGGTAAGCCGAGGAGAGGGGGGGGGGGGGGGGGGGGGGGCGGTGGTGTGTGACTCTGGTGGCACAGACTAACAGTCTTACAGACTTAGGCAGGAAACCACAATGACTGAAAGCAAACACACTCTTTTAGGGGTGAAGTGGTGTCGCTCTTAGGAACACAAAAGCCATGTCATGCCACACAGTGAGAGGAATGGTAGAGAGCAAGAAACACAAAAAAAAGAATTAGGCAGGTTGAAGACATGACATGCATCGTCCATCATTTTACCAAACACAGGGAACGTGTTTTTAGCATAAGTGACCATTTATACATGCAATGTGTGGTTCTACTCAGATTCCACACATGCTGGGTAAGAGTGTGGATATGTCAGGAATAGGATCGACAATATGTGACAAAAGTGTTCTGAGTAATGTAACTTCACTTTCTATTTGAATCCATCCCACCCCATGCAGTAGATCTACACTATTATGTCAAACCAGATCACAGTCCGAAAGAGAGATGCAGTCAAAGGTCAAAGGTCAAAGGTCAAAAAACGGGAAACATAGTCAGGCAGAATACAGGCAGGCAAACAATCCAAGACAGCAGGAAAAGCTTTCACAGCACAACACTGCCAACTATATCACCTGTTAGCATGCTAGCAAGCTTACACAGCACAACACTGCCAACTATATCACCTGTTAGCATGCTAGCAAGCTTCCACAGCACAACACTGCCAACTATATCACCTGTTAGCATGCTAGCAAGCTTCCACAGCACAACACTGCCAACTATATCACCTGTTAGCATGCTAGCAAGCTTTCACAGCACAACACTGCCAACTATATCACCTGTTAGCATGCTAGCAAGCTTTCACAGCACAACACTGCCAACTACATCACCAGTTAGCATGCTAGCAAGTTTTATTGGTGCTGGTGTTTGCACAGGTTTTGACGAGGTCGTTAGCTTGCTAGTTGTCAATGAAAACTCCCCACTGCTGCTTTTACAAGATCAAGAGACAAGTACACTCCTGCCTCTCCACCAGACACCTGACCCGGCTTCACACCCCACAGTGCCTTTGGAATGGTGTGCTTTGTTGCCAGGGGTGATAAAAGGGTTTTTATTAACACTGTTAACACTGGCCAAGGCTTTTGGTGTCCAGTGAGTAATGTGGAGCTCAGAGAATAACCTGTACGGTTTGACCCGGTGTGACCAACATGCTGTTTAGTACTGCTGTCCATATGCTCAATACTTATATCTTGTTCTGTGTACTGTTTGATGGAACTGACAGCAATTGATCATTCCTATAGGCCTATTTTGGACATTTGTTATGTTCATTCTGTCCAGTTAAACAATTTAGTGGTCAATTCTGTCTTTCTGTTGAGGGCGTCCCAAGTTTGCTGCTGTATCACACACTATCTCTTCACTTAGAGCTCCCCCTACTGGACAGACATGAGTGTGACCACACACTATCTTTTCAGAATCAGAATCAGGTTTTATTGGCCAAGTAAGTTTGCACAAACAAGGAATTTGACTTGGTAAAGTGGCTCTCAGTGTGTTTACACAAAATATACATTACAACACAAAACAAACACAATATAAAACAAAAAATTTCACAAAGCGCTCCCCATACTGGACAGTTATGAGTGTGACCACACACTATCTCTTCATGAAGAGCTCCCCTACTGGACAGTTATGAGTATGACCACACACTATCTCTTCACGAAGAGCTCCCCTACTGGAGAGTCCTGAGTATGACTCCACATGGAGAGGGAGTGAGGAGGTGACTTCCTCACTTACGCGTCACTTTAATGTGTTCATTAATGATGACAAACCTGCGCTTGCTTCCTGGTCTCCTTCTCTTAAACAAGCTGAATGGAACAACATAAGTGTCAGAGTGTTGATTTTGTTGATATTAACTCACAAATGGTATTTGCTCCAAAATGATTATTTCGTGTAGCTTTTGAGGTGTAACTGGATCAGTGTTCTTTTGAGGTGTAACTGGATCAGTGTTCAGTAGTGCAGCTTTTGAGGTGTAACTGGATCAGTGTTCAGTAGCTTTTGAGGTGTAACTGGATTGGTGTTCAGTAGTGCAGCTTTTGAGGTGTAACTGGATCAGTGTTCAGTAGCTTTTGAGGTGTAACTGGATCAGTGTTCAGTAGTGCAGCTTTTGAGGTGTAACTGGATCAGTGTTCAGTGTTCTTTTGAGGTGTAACTGGATCAGTGTTCAGTAGTGCAGCTTTTGAGGTGTAACTGGATCAGTGTTCAGTAGCTTTTGAGGTGTAACTGGATTAGTGTTCAGTAGTGCAGCTTTTGAGGTGTAACTGGATCAGTGTTTAGTAGCTTTTGAGGTGTAACTGGATCAGTGTTCAGTAGTGCAGCTTTTGAGGTGTAACTGGATCAGTGTTCAGTAGCTTTTGAGGTGTAACTGGATTAGTGTTATTTTGAGGTGTAACTGGATCAGTGTTCACTAGTGCAGCTTTTGAGGTGTAACTGGATCAGTGTTCAGTAGTGCAGTTTTTGAGGTGTAACTGGATCAGTGTTCAGTAGCTTTTGAGGTGTAACTGGATCAGTGTTCAGTAGTGCAGCTTTTGAGGTGTAACTGGATCAGTGTTCAGTAGCTTTTGAGGTGTAACTGGATCAGTGTTTAGTAGCTTTTGAGGTGTAACTGGATCAGTGTTCAGTAGTGCAGCTTTTGAGGTGTAACTGGATCAGTTTTCAGTAGTGCAGCTTTTGAGGTGTAACTGGATCAGTGTTCAGTAGCTTTTGAGGTGTAACTGGATTAGTGTTATTTTGAGGTGTAACTGGATCAGTGTTCACTAGTGCAGCTTTTGAGGTGTAACTGGATCAGTGTTCACTAGTGCAGCTTTTGAGGTGTAACTGGATCAGTGTTCAGTAGTTTCTCAGGTTTTTGTAACAAAAAATCATGAACCTTTTAAAATGTTCATGAGCATCAAATTCATTCTGGATGTGAAATGAATGTACAGACTCTGAAGGCTGAGAAAACAGCATGAGACACTGACTTTTTAGATCCTGTGGAATCATTTGTTGTTTTAAATGTTGTGTAAGATCTAAAGGTTTATAAGACATGTAAAATCAATAAGGAAAAAGCATTGGCACAAGGGCTAATGCTAACGGTAATTCAAGTTGTGAATCTTATAACCAAAACCATCAGTCCAAGCTTCCTAAGTCTATCCAGTGTAACACGTTTTTCATGAACAAATGGCAGACCTGTATAGACACTAATAAGGCATTATTATAATCAGTGATAGTCTACATGAGTTCTAATAATATTATGGAGGCATCCCCTTCTGTGGTAAACAAAACGGCATAAAAAGTTGGTACTGACCCATTAGTGTTGCAATATACAAAATATGAACTCTAAGAGGCTTAAACATTCACTGGACAACAGTGATAGAAATACCCCACGCCTGGTACAGAACACACAGACCAACAACAACAAAACAAAGATTTTATTTATGTCAAATAATCAAACAAGGGGACACAACATGGCAAACACATTATCCTAGCATACAGCCTGAATCAATATATCATAGTCCACATTCATGAAAATAGTGAAATTCATTATCCTAGCATACAGCCTGATTAAATATATCCTAGTCCACATTCAGGAAAATGGAGAAATATTGCAAAAGTAGGAATAGTGTGACAGTTGGACATTACCATGTTTATGTCCTATATTGATGCATTGCATTGACTGCACTCAAAGTATACACTTATGCCCCATGGCAAAGTATTTAACATACCGCAGCTTCTATTTCTTAGTCATGGAATAAGAAGTATTTTCATGTCTGTGTGCTGCAGGGTTCGTGTGCAAAAAAAAATAATTTGCCTCTTCTTGCCTAAACATTTTAATTTACTGCAGCCCTGCGTGGAGTACCTCTTTGTAACCACAAGGGGGCAGCAACAGGCTGCTTACCAATAAAAGGTCATGAGGTTAGGTCAGGATCTTATAGAGTGTCTCTTTGAATGAAATTATTTTACATAATGTAATGATGTTTAGAGATAACATTGTGTGTAGGATGGGTGTTTCAGGGAAAGATTTGGGTAAAGAGACTTTCCTGAATCAGTATCTCTGTGTGTGTCTCTCATATGCATGCAGTTACACTGAAAGAGGTCAGCCATATAATGTGACGTCCATTTAATGTAAGTCCCACTTAAAGCTCCTTGGAGTGAAGCACTTCAGACTGAATGACAACAGGCTTTGGGTTCAATGGGTTTTGTATTGACAATAAACAACAAAATACAGTTACTTAAATGAAACAGAAATACAACAAACAGGCATACAAACACATATTTACAGTGGAAGAGTTGAAACACTAGAATGTCCTTCAACGTAATTTGTAAAGCATAGTCCTAGTATGAAAGTGCAGTCAAAAAATACCCAAAGCCTCCTCCCTTGAGAACTACTTACATGTGACATGTTAGCAACAATGACAGCAGGGAATAAGGAAATGGGGAAGCATACATACATACAGTGGGGAAAATAAGTATTTGAACCCCTGCCGATTTCGCAAGTTTGGCCACTTGCAAAGAAATGTGTGATCTATAATTGTAATAGTAGGTGTATTTTAACAGTGAGAAACAGAATATCAACAAACAAATCCAGAAAACTGCCTTTTATAACATTTATGACTTAATTTGCATTTGATGCAAAAAATAAGTATTTGATTAGGGAGTTTGCGATGTAACTTGGTCCTAGCCCATTAAGGGCTTTGTATATAAGGAGAAGGACCTTAAAATCAATTAAAAAGGTTACTGGAAGCCAGTGCAGAGCAGCTTAAACTGGACTTATGTGCTCTCTCCTCTTGGTTCTGGTTAATAGCCGAGCTGCAGAGTTTTGAATGAGCTGAAGTCTCTCAGTTCTTTTTTTCGGGAGGCCAGTAAGAATTGCATTACAATAATCAATACGGCTTGAAATAAAGTCATGAATCAGTTTTTCAGCATCTTTTTGATTTATAAATGGTATAAATGCTGTTTTCGTCACCTTGTTAATGTGAGACTTGAAGCTTAAATCTGAATCTAAAATAGCACCATGACTTGTAACCTCAGATTTAATCCAGGGAGTTAATTTCCCCAGATTATTAAACAGCATTCCTCATTTTGTTTTAGGGCCGACTAGTAGGATCTCAGTTTTGTCCTCGTTTAACTTTAAGAAATGATTGCTCATTCTCTTATTTATTGCCAAAAGACAGGTAGTAATGTAGTTTATAGCTGGTTCAGCGGAGATGTACAGTTGCATGTCATCCGCATAACTATAACTTACATTGTGTTCTCTAATGATGTCCCCTAGTGGCAGCATGTACAGTGAGAATAATAATGGACCAAGGCAGCTCCCTTGTGCAACCCCAAAGCAGATGTCATGTTTCTTAGACACATGATCTCCAAGCCTGACGTAAAACGTTCTCCCTTTGATGTATGTTCTCTCCCTTTGATGTATGTTCTGAACCAGTTTAATACAGAGTCAGAAAGCCCAACTAACTTTTCAAGACGATTAATTAGGATGTCATGATCAATAGTATCAAATGCTGCACTTAGGTCTAAGAGGACAAGGATTGAGACCTTATTTGCATCCAAATTTAGTCTGAGGTCGCTGATTACTTTAGTAAGAGCAGTTTCAGTGCTGTGGCATGTTCTAAAGCCTGATTGAAATTTCTCCAGGATATTGTTTTCTTTGAGAAAGGAGTTTATTTGCACTGTCTTTTCAAGTATTTTACCAATATATGGAAGATTGGAAATCGCCTATAGTCAGCGCATTACCATCTCGGTTGTGTTTCTTTAGTAAGGGTTTTACAACAGCTGTTTTGAAGGCATCTGGGAAGATGCCTGTTTGAAGAGATGTATTTATAATCTTCAGGACATGACTTGAAAGCCCAACTTTCTTGTTCGCATATTTTCCACCACACCAGCCTCCTCCTCTTCTCTCCTTCAGACGGCTTCACTGGAACCACCAGGACTCTCTCCTCCCACTGCAACACACACACAATCGCAGTAAACTATCACACACAGCTCAGTTATAACATAATCACAACAGGGAAACTAACGGTGCAAACCCATGACACCGTTACGAGCGACGCGATATTCTAATCCCATGCATTTTAACGGGAGCCAATCCATTGTGACGTAGACCACCGTTTTGGGCGACGCGACCGATAAAAGTTGGAAAATGTTGAATCCTATGCAAATGAGGAGCAATTTTTCCCGGCAGCGGCCAATCAGATTGTTTGGTGTCGTCTCTGACAGTTTGAAAATGCTATTTCCACACGCTACAACACGCCCACTCAAAGTGATGGAAGCGTATCGCGTCGCTGTCATGGGTTTGCACCGTAAGTCTATCATTTGTTAGTGATCCAAGTTGGAGAATATTGACTATTGGCTACTAACTAATAACTATTGACTACTAACTGATAACTATTTATTAGCTCCCTGGACTAGTGTTAGCTATAGCTAGATAGGCAGACTGCAATGCTTCATTAAATATTCATTCTTAGTAGACATCCATCCAGCATCCAAAAACTACACCTGTCCAAATGTCCAGGATGGTAGGATCACATTGCTTGAATGCTACACACATGACCTGAGCAGAGACCACTGATGACTTACTGCATGGAGGCTTATCCATACTTCTTCTCCTGATGTGAGGAGGACCTGGATCTGGGAGCCCAACATAAACAGAAACTGGATCAGAGGCCCATTTAACTACAATGGTAAAGCTATTAGTTTCACATGCTGGACAGCAGAGACCACTGATGACTAACTGCATTTCTCATACTCACCATCTACAGGAGTCTCTCCTCCCACTGCAGACACACACACACACACACACACACACACACAGACAGGCACAGAAACAGGGCACATAAAAAGAGTTAGAGAACTAGATGTCTTGATTAAAGATGGTCCAGTTACCATAAGCTGTAGAACAACAAACCCAACGGTGCAAACCCATGACAGCGTAGCGTGCGAAGCGTAATTCTAAATCCCATGCATTTCAACGGGAGGCAATCCATTGTGACGTAGACCGCCGTTTTGGGCGAAGCGAGCGAAAAACGTTGGAAAAAGTTTAATCCTATGGAAATGAGGAGCGATTTTCCCCGGCAGCGGCCAATCAGATTGTTTGGTGTTGTCTCTGTGGCGGCGTTTGGTCGTTTAATTTGCTAAAAAGAAAGGCTTGGATGGCCTTGGAAGGGCTTGTTGTTGTTCCTGTTATGTTATATATTTCATCCTGTCTTAATATATTAATCCAGTCTGTTATGTTATTTCCACACGCTACACCACGCCCACTGAAAGCGTTGGAAGCGTATGGTTACGCTGTCATGGGTTTGCATCGTAAAGCAGGACATAAACAATAACAGAGTGTGAAGCTAATTTATGAAATTTGATAAATGACCTCACTATGCATAATATTTACAACTTAGTTTTGATGGAGACAATGGGCCTCATTCTCGAACATTTTCTGAAGTTTCTTCTGAAATGTTTTCTTACGGACTTCGGAAGAACAACTTAAGAAAAGATCTACGCCTGATTCATGAACGCCTGAAAATGGGTTCTTACGCAGCCAAAGTGTTCTCGGAAATGCTCCCCCGAATGAGGATTCTTAAATTGAACGTGCGTTCTCGTGCACCTGGATTTGCATTCATACACGCCCGGGCAGCTCCTTATAAGGGTACGCAACTGTAGTGACGTGTGCAGTCAGAATCGACCGAATCCACGCGAAAGCAACTCGAAAGCGAGTCATGTCAAAGCGGAAAACAAGCACCGGTCGAGTAAACGCAGATCTAACTTCAGGATGTAGATCAACGCGATTGAGTTTAGTGCTTATTTATTTATTCACTTACATTTGTTCGTGTTGTGCTTTTATTTATTTTAGGACATCACGATGCCTCGTAGAATCATGACTATAAATGTGAAATGTGATTGTTAATGATACAAATATTCTCGTATTTATTATTATTATAATTATTTAAATCCGAGGATGTCTGTAGAGTTGACAGAGTTGACAGATAGAGACTGAGTTGTCATAATTATTCCTTTTGTTCTGGCGTTGGTGGCTGTTCCGGGAGGCCGTGACTGACGTCACTGGGGAATTCCAGGGAAGCCCTTCGTCGTGAGGGGGCGTCGGCCACGACGTCACTCCAAGCCCTCTGCAGGCTACACTGGACAGATCACGGCTGGATTTACTACAAACGGACCCCAGCTATCTGACAGCTTGTGACTGGACTTTCCTTGTGGACATTTACTTTGTTTTAAAAAATAAAGTTTCACAGGTCCTCATTTGGCCTCTAGGCAGAGCTAAAAAAAAAAGAAAATCCTTAACCGAGACAAGCGAGTAACAGGAAAAGGTAAGAATGAAAAAAGAAACCAAACACAATATTGGTATTGTGTGATTGTGGAAGATTAAGTATGACTGTGGAAAAGTGTGATGGACAGACTTTAGGTTTGAGATGTTTGGATCAGAGACAATAATAGCGAGGAGCACAACAAATGGAAAGGTGTCCTTGAGGTCATCTGTACAGGACTGTGGGGAAAAGGTGATGGTGTGGGCGTGCAGAAACTAGTTCAGAGTAAAATGACCCGTCAACAAGGAAGTCCATTTCAGTTACTGTCAAGCTCAAAGACGTAGTCAACTAAGTGTATGAAAGAAGAATACTACATACTCCTTACGGCCTTATCTTCTTTACATCATTCTGCAGATCTCTAGAAATTACCTGTTTGTGCCGATTGTGCCGTGTCTTGCTTGTTCCACTTTGCAGCTAAAGTTGTGGCCAGGTCAGACAGAGGAGTCCATTTGAGAGTCTGGGGTTCAAAGGTCAAGAAGTCCTCTCCATTGACACCCCACTCATCAAAAGCAAAAACTCTTGAACTGCTGATCATACAGCCACGACATCTTTGAAGAAACTCTGTAATGGTTTATAAAATACTGTATTATATCACAAAATGGTACAATCACTCAAAATAATGTCATTATTATTACTTTTGAACAATATTATCATCATCATCATGACCACCCACCTGCTGTAAAACTGATAGTCTTCTTTATCCTCTCAAACCAATCAAAGTGCTCATCACGCTGATCCACACACTGCCAGCGCCTCTCCTCCAGTTCCTCTTGGTTGAATGTGTCTGTAACCCAGTCCTGTCTTGGTTGGTCTGTCAGTGCTTGGCTGTTGCAGGAAAAAATCACATCTCCATCAAACAGAGATGTTTGCTGGAACTGCAGCTTGTTGTTCAGAGCACGACCCATTGTAAACTGGACCTCCAGTGTGTCGACATCTGTGGACAACACAGGAATCACAAATAAGAGTCCAGTTGTGGCA
>NW_024879855.1:52500-60447 GCF_900700415.2 Clupea harengus | reverse complement strand
TCTGTTCCAATTCTTTATGTTGTTTTCATGCATGACTTTCCAGTTTATCTGGCATACTTCCATGTTGTACTGTCAGATGTGTGGATGTTCATAGTACAGTGGATGCTCTGTTTGTACAGGATTCAGGAGGATTCATTTGCCACTAGGATTTCTGGGATTTGTTCCTGTTTGTCTGTCCTTGTTTTTTAGTTTGTCGTCCACCAACAAGAAGAAACCCAACCCTTGCCTGGCGCAGTGCTAGTGCTCCATTCCATAGTCTTCCACACCACATCCTGGTCTAAGTGCCCATGAGGACCCAGGGTCAAGTCTGGCCTGAGGTCATCTCAGTCCTGCTCCCCCCCCCCCCCCCCCCTCACTCAGTTCATGTTACACATCCTCCATCCCGTCTCTATAAGTTCAAGTTCAAGTTCAAGTTCAAGTTCAAGTTTATTATCATATACTCATAAACAGCATTTATCAGTAATGAAATTCTTTGTACTCAATGTCCGTTCAACTTAGAGAATAAATAAATTAAATACTGGAGAATGGAGAAAAAGGGTAGAAAAAGAGAAAAAAACAATTGTAGTGCAAAAAGATATTTCAAGGACAGTTCAGCATCCTGATGGCATGTGGGTAAAAACTATCCCTGTATCTGCTGGTACGGGACCTTATGAGGTTATATAGACCTATAGAGGTTAGAACAGCCTCAAAGACTAACTTTCAAACCCCTTCCATCCCGTCTTTATAAAGGTTAGAACAGCCTCAAAGACTAACTTTCAAACCGCTTCCATCCCAGTGAAACAGCGGACACGTCACAGATAGACATTCTCATCAGTATCCGAGGCGTGCTTGGTGTCGACACCTTGCTCTTCTAGCTGAGCCACACCATCCCAAAAACAGCCTTGAAAACCCCTCCCCCCGTGCCAGAGTGGGAGAGAGGGATACAGTACATCCCTGACTGGGAGGCAGCAGGGGAGGAACAGCTGCACGAATCTCCTGCCTGGCAATTGGCATGGTGGTTTCCCAGACACATCCACCTTATAGGATGTATTATTCATCTCCACTACAAAGCACGACAGCTGTTTCAGGGAAACAACGCTTCTTTTATGTTCCCCAGTTCCAGCTCAATCAGCAGATGGGGGAAACACATTGATGCAGGCACATTTTTTTTTTTTACAAGCGTCAACAATTCCCAACTTTTCTTCATAATTTAGCTTATTGCTTATTGCAAACTAAAGCTTTGGACCTTTGATGTGAACGCAGCACTACCGCTACAGCATGGGTAGAAGCGCACATCGCCTAGTGGAGCCTACAGGCAATCAACCGTGTGTGTGTTTGAGTGTGTGTGTGTGTGTGTGTGTGTGTGTGAGTGTGTGTGTGTGTGTGTGTGTGTGTATGTGTGTGTGTGTGTGTGTGTGATTGTGTGTGTGTGTGTGTGCGCGCATATGCAGTTGATTACATCTAGACTTCTTGTTTTTTTTCATCGGGATCCAATTAAAATGGAATAATGAACACTGGCTGACTCCACTCCCCACCACTTATTGCGCTCACACACCATACCGGCTTCCCAGGAGACCTGCATGAGCAGCGCCAAGGGCAACCACAAGCCCACAATGCAACATCTGCAGTAATTGTCTTCTTATTTTAAATGCGGTGAGTTCAAAGTCAGGGCAAAACAAACGGTCGACTGTTTGGTGGATGGATGGGGTGAGCGTGAGCTTGAGCTTGGTTAGCTGCTCATCAGATATGAGAAAGACATCATTGCCCAAAGGCCGAGCGCGGTCACTGAAGAGGTCACATGATCTACAGGTGTGGTAAATGTGTTACTGAGTGTCAACACCTGAGAAGGAAGGACAATCAATCAGGGTAAACCACTTTTTCCAAACTGGGGTACGCAAAGTGACGTAGGGGTACGCGGGAAAAAAAATGTGATTTTCATTTTCAAAGTGAAACAGCTCATTACGTTTTCAAACGAACCTCTAAATAGACATGAACCATCTTAAATCGTCTGAATAGCCCAGACGCAATACCAGAAATACACTCATGCAGTACATTGTAGTGTTCAGCAAATAATTACACTGCAGAAATAGCTACAGGTAGGTTAGTCAAAACATAGCACAACGGTTAGCTCCCTCGTCAGAATTCCCACTCGCTGATCGCCCTGTGTAGAAAAGTGGGAGCTTATTCCGGTTGCTCTGCACGAAAATGGATAAATGGTTTAAAAGAGTTAATCCCCTGTCCAGAGAGACAGCAACCGCTACTTACCAGTAGAAGGCCTACAATCTAAGGATCCACCTGCAGGCGACAGCAACCCAGGTTGCCTCTTCCATTGTCTGAGGCTCGGATCAGGATGCTATGCGAAGCAGGCACTAGTTTGTTGCTCTCGCCTAGCTACTAGCATGGCCACGTACAATAAATCTTTGATGCACTTATGCCACCGTGCGTACTTATGGTGAGAGTTGGGTTCTCAGCTACTAACAGGGAGCCATGAATACAAAATACAGTCAAGACTGTGGTGGCGAAAACGATTTAAGACTCTCAGACTTTCTCAAATTCAGCCAGACATTGCCATAGTTATGTGCATCCTCCTCAGCACACCCCTTCTCATTAACCTGTGGTGATTTCACAGTTCAAGTGTTATATATAGGCTTTATTATACGGTTCTTTTAGAAATGTTCCAAAAAGTTCCGTTGATTTGAATGGGCCCAACCCAACATTCGCAGGTCTGGTAATTTCTGTATAATGACAGCGAAAAATGAATAACTGTTGTCATTTGGCAACGGGTTTGGTGTGGAAATCACAAAACGGCAACAGAATCATTAAAAAGGGGTATTTACAAACATGGAGAAAAAAAAACATATAAGAGTGCGGGAGATTGAATGTCTGAAGGGGTACGGGACTGTACAAAGTTTGGGAAACATTTATGACAACACAATGGAGCTCAGAAAATACTAACAAAAGCAATGATCACAAAAGTCACAAAAGTAACTCACAAATTATAAAACATTTATTTCACAAGAACAATCCAAACCAAATGTACACAGAATGGTTAAAATATGCGGTGAAATACGACTCATACTGTCCACTAGGAAAAAAATAAAGCAAATCATCAAAAAACAACACGTTACAAAAACAGCAGTAGGCTGCACTGAAATGTAAAATTGGTGAGAAAAAGGAACAAGGAGGGCAAAAATGGACAATACATATCAGAAGGTAGATCAAATTGATAGATTTGCAGGAAATATTATAAGTTACCCACTAATATTGTAAGTTTAACCCACTATGTGGGATGGTAAATGTGCATGTTTATATGACAATTTACACTGTAAGGCAATTAGTACAATGATAGTTGCCTGGGGGTTACTACGCTAAGTCAATTAGAATGGAGTGGACCATGCTAAGTTGCTCCACCAGCATATTACAAAGACTAGGGGTCCTTTTTGGGCACTGTATGTGGAGGCTTATCAAAGACACTGGTTCTTTTTTTTTTTAAATAATGGGATTCCCTGGTGATTGGTGTTCATGTATCTTTAACATTCATTCTTACCTCTGTTACTCTATCTGTGGGATTGAGGCAGTCCTGATAGAAATAATTATCGTCAGAACTTGAAATCCCTTCCTGATATGGTTAACTATGAAATAAGCAATGACCTCTTCAATGAACCGGCTGGTAAGATAACCCATGTCACAACGAATTCCTATCAGTAGGTTTATGATATAAAGGTAAAGCTCAGTCACTTTTTTAAGCCCGAAGTGACTTACAGACAACTTATGAGGCAGTGACCACTAAACGACTACAGCAACAACGTCCCACACAGTATAGTATAATATAGTCTGAAGCCCACTAACAACCTTGCTTACAGAAACATCAAGAAAGTATTGTGGTTATAGTCCATGGAAAATGTCAAGGAGCATCTCTTGTTATTAACAAAGGTATAAACCTCCTGTATTAAATAAATAGATAAATAAATAAATTCCACTCCAAATGAAAAAAAATACAAAACATCTGTTTACCGTTTCCGGTAAGTACCATAGAAGCCCATCTTCTCTGTAAACCAATGTTACAACAAAAAAGCCAACCGGGGGCTGTGTCCAGATGTATTGCTTTTTGGGAGATTATACAATAACTGGTATCACAGGATGTTGATGGACCTCTGCAAGGTTAAAACTGAATTGTCATTTTAATAACCAATTGCTTGTAGCTCACTGTAAATATCTGCAGAGAGTCAATAATATCTTCACCAAGCCTATGAACTGTGTGGTCCATAGTTCATTTACTCCTTCGTTCCTTCATTAGAGCGTGTGTTTGAAACAGTTTCATGTGTTCCCTCCTTATCAATCCCACAACAATGGTGTTGTCAGGACTTCAAGCAGTAAGAATAATTGAGTAAGTGGAGTATGGGCAAGTGTAAACAGACCTTTTTTTTTATCGAATACAGAACGCATTCTGTGCTAACGAAACGCATTCTTTTATATCACACATAGACGTATTGTTCCATTAAAAAACACACGCTTTAGCACTGTGGTCCAAGATATTAAAGAGAAGCACATTCTTTTGTGCACAGGAAAACAAAATGGATGATTCCCATCATGCTCTAAAGTGACAGTTGTGCTTTCATTCATTCAAGAGCTGAACACACACTTCTCACTTTGTGGATAAAAAACTAATTTCATACAGACAAAAGTAAATCTGTCCACGTACCAGATGTAACAGAAGACATTCTGTCTCTGAAAAAAAGGTCAGTTTTCACTTGGTGTACACCATCATTGAGGACCCAGTAGGTTCACATGTAAACGTACATACAGAGTAATGTCTGCAGTGTGCGTAGTATACATCTAGCGTAGATGCGTAGTTATCGGACAGTTTGTTGAAAAATCGATATGCTAAGTCTATTTATAGATTAACGTTATGTATAAGGTTAGCCAAACTTAACGGTTTTCGAGAGAGAGATTTGTCCTTTTTAACATGTACGACTCGTTTTAAACACCGCAAGAAAACGTATTTCTAAAAATGTCTATTAATGTTTACGGTGACACGTTACATGAGTACGTTTTCGCCTGCGTCATTATAGGACACTCCCATTTGTTCCAACTTACCGCGTTGGTTTTCGAGATAATAATATGCTTTTCCTCCTCCTTTGACATATACCAGGTCTAATTTCTGTACAAATGACTTTGTCACAATATGTTTTGAACAAAGCAAATGTTAATCTAACTAGTGTTATTTTTGTTTAATTTGGGTTATTTGTGGGCTTTCTTTGACCTGATTCAGTTGTAGGGTGCAGTCTATTCACTTAAAACGATGCACAAAACAAACATGGCATGATTATGTATGTTATGTATTAAAAATTGAAGACATTTATTATAACGGTATTGTAATTGTACTTTTGTTCGTGGAAATACAACATTTTAATCTAATTCAACTTTGTTTAAGTTAAACTGTAAACGCAACTACGGAAGGCGACCTTCCTCACCAACATCGCGTTATTCTCGCCGCCCAATTTCTCAACAAGTGCCTTTCATATTGACATAGGTCTAAACTACCAGAGTAATCGGATTTGGTCTCTGTAAGCATCCGTAACTTACATTACATCATGCTAGCTGTTTATAGCATTTGAAATGACAGTTTAAAATCACAGTCAAACTTCATCTGGAGAGAATAAATCTGACAGTAACAACTTTAAGAGGAAATAAATATTCGTCGCACCGCTAAGTGTTCCACACTATAAGGTACCACGCAAAAGTACAACACTATTTCACAAGTTTTAATTAGTTCTACAGAGTAAATTTTTTTCAAAAGTAAAGCCTGAAATGCCATATTTTTGTGGGAGCTTACGTTTCTTTCCTAGTCACTCACGAGAGTGAATGTAACATGACAACGCTGAAAGTGTCCTATAATTATATTACGCGTGCCGGTAATTGACGCAGTTAAGATATATGGGGTCTATGTGACGTAACAGAATATAGATGAAGCAATATGACACGGGGAGAGAGTGGGGGTTGGTAAAGGATATCCCCATGGCTGTGGTTCAAGCTTAAAATAGATTCAACTGGAAAGTACCTACATCTGGTTTCCTTCATTCTCCATGTGGTCGCAGTAGATAGACGGACGGTAGATTACACAAGCCAACGCAGCGCAACGGCGCACAGATTTCATAAACCAAACGGACATGTTGAGATATGCGCTATGTTTAGTCCATTTCTCCTGCACCCTTTCACCTCCCCGCATGTGTATCTGTGCATGTGAGCTCCTCACTTCTTCATCCATCTTAGTCTTCTTCATCTCATTTGGGGCCACGAGCTTCAGCAATCATCCTTCTTGCACACAGATCATTGTGGTTGTACCAGCAGTTTAGCTGTTTATGTTTAGAATTTCACATCTCATGTATTGATTACCCCCGTTTTTTCTCTTCAATACAGCATTGATCATGAAGAAACGAGATTAAAAAACGCGATTGAGCGAATCATTCATCCCCTCTGCACAGAGCTGTAGCCCTTTGCTTGTCACACCCCTATAAAGTAACGATTTTAAACCCACACCTTCAGTTCCACCCAGCACCACCAAGAGGATTTCTTCTCCACAGGGCTGAGTATGACGACGGTCGCCACGGAGATGGGGTCCGGGTGAGGGTGAGATGTCTTCACACAGAGAGATTTACCAATCTGTACACTGATCTCCATCCATTACACAACACATATCTCACAATGACCCCCCGCCCCCGCGCACGCGTTTCCCAGGCCCCCGCTGCAGGATCAGAACAGCTGTCTGGCAAACAGCAGGCAGAGCCTTGGATTACCCTGCACACAGAAGACAGAGGCAGCAGCGGGTCCCCTTGCCCCAGACAGCAGCGGGTCTCCTGGCCCCAGACTGTAGCGTCTCCTGCAGTTCCTTCAGCGGAAGCTGCTGGCCTTTCCGCTCCACTTGCTGTCTTCTGTGCTTCTCTCTTGTCCTTCTCTTTTCTTCTCTCCTCCTTTGTTTCATCATCCTCTCCTCAGCTGACCTTACCCTCCAGGGTTTCTCTTCTCGCCCCTCTTCGGTTTTCTCTGTCCTCTCTTCTTTCTATCAGTCTTCTCCTTTTCGTCATGTATCCTCACATCCTCTCCTCTCGTCGTCTCTTGTCCTCATGTTCCTCTGCCCTCCCCCATCCTCTCATCCCCTCTTCCTTTTCATATTTCCTTTCTTTTTCTCTTCACTTCCCCTTTCACTACTTTTCTCTTTTTCTTCTCATCTCAGGAAATATTTGTCTCCGCCGTCTCCGTCCTCTCCTCCCCCTTCCCCCTTATCTCTGGAAATATCTGTTTTACTCCTCTCCTCATCTCTCCTCATCTGTCCTCTCCTCTCCTCTCCTCTCCTTTCCTCTCTTCCTCTCCTCTCCTCATCTCTCCTCTCCTCATCTCTACTCTGTTCATCTCTCCTTTCCTCTCCTCTCCTCTCCTCTCCTCTCTCCTCACCTCCTTATCTCTCCTCTCCTCTCCTCTCCTCTCCTCTCCTCTCCTTCCTCTCCTCTCCTCTCCTCTCCTCCTTATCACTCTCCACCTCTCTCCTTCCTCTCCTCTCCTTCCTCTCCTCTCCTTATCTCTCCTCTCCTCTCCTCTTGACTCCTCTCCTCTCCTCTCCTTTCCTCCCTCTCCTCTCCTCTCCTCTCCTTATCTCTCCTCTCCTCACCTCTCCTCTCCTTTTCCTCTCCTCTCCTCTCCTTATCTCTACTCTCCTCTCCTCTTGACTCCTCTCCTCTCCTCTCCTTTCCTCTCCTCTCCTCTCCTCTCTCCTCTCCTAATCTCTACTCTCCTCTCCTCATCTCTCCTTTCCTCTCCTCTCCTCATCTCTCCTCTCCTCATCTCTCCTCCACCACCATCTCTTCACCAAACCCCCTCCCCCTTTTTTCCTCCCCCTTCCTTCCCCTTTCCTCTCCTCCCTTCTTCTCTCCTCCCCTCCTCTCCCTTTCTCCCTCCCCTTTTTTTCTTCTC
>NW_024879855.1:42500-47500 GCF_900700415.2 Clupea harengus | reverse complement strand
TGTCGGGCAGATGTCCGTCACGAGCGTCAGGGTCATCATCTTCATTCAGCCCCTGGAGGTTAAGTGGAGAGCGAGATGCTTACCAGGGGCTGCCCACTCAGACGCTTCTGCGTGGGATTATAGCCACCACACTCAGTGGCGCTCATCCTTTCTTCTCTCTCCAATCCTCCAAGTTTAAAGGCACGTGCGTGGACAACTTCTGTCACTGGTGTTAATTCTCGCTTTGATTTTGTGTCGGCTGGAGATTGGCCCACTGGTAATCCTCTCAAGCGCTTAGCATGCCCCGGCAGCGCGACTTACCCAGACTCTTCCCGCTCAGACGAGACGAGCGCAAACCAGTGCCAGCATACTTCACCACATGACACACTTACTCAGTGCCACCATACTTAAACAGCATAGCATACTCGCAGAGTAAGAGCGCTAACATGCACGGTGGCTCAGGTGCTTGCACTGTCGCCTCACAGCAAGAAGGTCCTGGGTTCGGTTCCCGCATGGGGCGCTGTGGTACTGGGGCATGTTCTCCCCAGGCCTTCGGTGCTCAGGTGGCTATCTCCTGGGCCTTTCTTTGGTGGAGTTTTGCATGTTCTCCCGTGTTCCAACGGGTTTCTCTGATAAACCCCCAACAAAAAACATGCAGAAGAACAGAAAAAGATAGCTCTCCTGACCAAGATTGGACATGATCACTTGGCCTGGTCCCCGGGCGCCATAAAGGCTGCCCGCTGCCCTTGAGAAAAGGACATGGACTTCAGGATGGGTTAAAGACAAATTTCACTGGCGACCTTCATCAGCGTGTGTGTGCGTGTGCGTGCGTGGTGTCGTGTCGTGCGACAATAAAAAATGACTTTGACATACTCATATTTAGTCCTTTAGCAGACGCTTTTGTCCAAAGCGATGTACAAGGGAGACACACAGTCAAGCTACGAGCAATAGAGACCTAATGTAACATTAAATACTATTTTACATAAGAAATAGAAAAAAAGTACAGGAACGTAACTGCTGTGCAAGTTAAGTATGACACACACACTCAGTGCCAGCATACTTAACCAGCATGACACACTCTCAGGGTAAGAGTGCCAGCATGACATAGGGTAAAGTGTTGAGAATCTTTAGGGTAGGCACAAAAAGACAGGCAGGGAGACAAAAATTCCATGGCTTGTAAATGTATTCGCCCTCCACCAGGTGCCAAAAATAGCTGTGTATGTACAGCCATTTTACAAAACAGGTGTATATGTACAGCCAGTAGTAACATCTTAGGACTAATGTCCCTTAAAAGATACAGTGCATTTGTAACAGCCTCCCAACTTCAAGGCTGTTCTCACACAGGACTCTCTTACCACAGAGCTTCTCAACAAATGCATGCCAACCCTTTTAAAAGGTAGCTGAACTCCCCTTAATTGGTACATTCCATTAAAGGCCCACAGCCACAGGGGTGATATCATGTGTCAGAAAGAAATACACTTTAAAAATAAGTTCAAATGGTACCAATAGTAATTTGAACAAAGTCAGGTCTTCAAAACAATGTCAACAATAGTTATAGGTCACATTCACCATTGAAAACCTTACAACTCAATTCATTGATTTAGCGAGGGCGAAAGCATGTTCTTCACGAACCTGCCCAACATATTACTCCCGACGACGGGAGCGCACATCCTAAGAAGACTGGAAAAATTCAATGGCGGCAAGATCTCATTCAACTTTGTTTGTAGAACAATCATGGTATGTACAACAAATCATTCTTTTACATATGCTATCTGCAAAAACAACTTGATAAGAGTGATTTGTCGAAACCACAATTGTGCAATAAAACGGAGATTTCCAACAACGGCAAAATGAATGACTGTGAGGTGAAATGTTTGGCGTGGTTTTAGGGATACGTGCACCCATATGCTTTCACACAATCCATCCAAGATAAACCAGTTTAGGGTGTTATGTGGGGATGTGCAATAAGGGATATACATGAGTAACTGTAGGCGGTTAAAAATAACACAAAAATCCCTTGCCTCTGCCATTAGGACGCAATGAAGACGCGCCTATGAAACGCGGCATCAAACAGCATACTTAATTAGCATGGTACACACAGACACTCAGACAAAAACAGCCAGCATACTTTACTTAACACGCACTCAAAAAACTGATGGCATACTTAACCAGCATGACATACACACACTCAGACAAAATGTGCATGCAAACTTAACCAGTATGACATACACAAACACTGCTAGCATTACTTAATCAGCATAACACACAATCAGGGGTATGTCTTCCTGTCTCACAGCCACAGAGATAGCCTTGACCTAACACAGGCTACATGGCCTGATAACATCGTGAACACTTTACCCAAAACTCAGTCGGCCCCCCCAACATCAGAACTAATATTCGGTTAGTAGTTTGACTCAGTTTAGTCAGCTTCAGGTAGGTTTAACCTTTTTAGTTAGGTATTTCAACTATACTGGTTACATGCCTGTATTGCCAGCAGGATGGAACATGGCACACCTGGCATCTTTAATGAGGGGAAGATACCTCATGAGACAACAACTTTCATTTCCCGCCCAACTTCCTAGGTCATCTAGACATCATATCTGTTCATGTAGGTTTACCCACGTAAAAATGCTGGCCTGCATCTCCAATTTCACTTTTAATAGGCCTTTTAAAGTATTTATTATTGAACAGCATGTTATTTACAACATAAGCACAAAATGGGCCTGCTCAGCTCCCTTGGGCCTGAGGCTGAGATGCAATCGCTGTCTCACGCGTAACGGGCGGATCCTATCCAGCCAGAAGTCATTCTTTAGTTTTGCATAATTATCATCCTAATCCCTCAATTACTAGGTCTATGTAAGCATCTCCCAATTTCCATCCACCACAACACGAGGAAGTATGAATATAATAAATAATCACATTAAATCAACTGACTCAGAGCCAGAGGTAACTAGAGCATGCTCACATTTGATACTGCAGTGTGATCGTGTTAAATCACAAGGTTCGTTTGTGGCCTCTTTTAATTAATGTTAGGAATTTTGAGCTTCAAGGCAATTAGAAGCTTACGGGTTATGTGTGTGTGTTCAACACTGTCCAGATATCAACCAGGAATGGGAAGACATTTGATAATGATTCAATCTGGACATGAAGCTTACTTGGAGCGAAGCTTCCTAACCACCAGGTGGAGAGCTGTAAGTTACTACCACAACTTCCTCACACAGCGTTTGCATACGTTGGTCAAAAACTATGGATTTGGGGCACAACCTGTGTTCGCTTAATGAGCCGTCATTCCACACTAAAGTAGCTATATGGGTTGGTTTGCAGGAAACTAAAGTAGTATGGTTGGTTTGAAAGAAGGAAAACTCAAACTCCGAAACGTTCCCAACTGTGTGTTGCTGCGGTATCCATTCATTAAGCCATGCACTCTTAATGACACATGGAATGGCACACATGAAACATTCTTTTTTCTTTAATCCTATAGGCCTGTACCTGCTAATGCTGTAAGGCAGAATAAGTCAATCATGACCGCTTTAACCAACACACTCACTGTCAGCTGTAGCTGCAGACTTAGAATTCAGTCTCACCTTCAACTCTTAAAACGTCTGGCAAAGGAGGCGGACACATTGCATATTTAAGGATGTCACTCAGCTGTTAAATTGCTTGAGACTCTCTTTCGGCCTCGGTGACGATGTGTGACTGCTAAGCCTCGCAGCACGGGTGACGTGACACAGCTGTGGTCAGTGGTCTCCGCTGTCATCTCCATGGCGACTGGAGCCAGCTGTGGATGCATGGATGGAGGCTGCTGTTGTCGTGGGGATGGGTGTCCGCACGATTATTGGTTCTTCACAACCTTGTGGCAGGCTTCATCACACATCTCACATGCTTCAGTCAAACACCCACCGGTGAGTGCCTTCAACCCACTAAGCCCTTTCAAATGTGGCAAACCAGCACACCAACTGTCAGAGTAATATTAGATGTCGACTTACAGAAAGAAAAAATATATATTTTAACATGAACAACCCTGGATTGATTTCAGACAGTACCCTGGTGGTTGCATAGCATTGGAAAAGACATGTGAACTGCTGCACACGTGGGGATGTTTCTGTTCTGGAGCTTCAGAGTTAGTGTGCATTCCTCTGGCAGAGTTAGTGTGCATTCATCACGTTCAGAGTTAGTGTGCATTCCTCTGGCAGAGTTAGTGTGCATTCCTCACGTTCAGAGTTAGTGTGCATTCCTCTGGCAGAGTTAGTGTGCATTCCTCTGGCAGAGTTAGTGTGCATTCCTCACGTTCAGAGTTAGTGTGCATTCCTCACGTTCAGAGTTAGTGTGTATTCCTCACGTTCAGAGTTAGTGTGCATTCCTCTGGCAGAGTTAGTGTGCATTCCTCACGTTCAGAGTTAGTGTGCATTCATCACGTTCAGAGTTAGTGTGCATTCCTCTGGCAGAGTTAGTGTGCATTCCTCACGTTCAGAGTTAGTGTGCATTCCTCACGTTCAGAGTTAGTGTGTTCCTCACGTTCAGAGTTAGTGTGCATTCCTCTGGCAGAGTTAGTGTGCATTCCTCTGCAGAGTTAGTGTGTTTCCTCACGTTCAGAGTTAGTGTGCATTCCTCACGTTCAGAGTTAGTGTGCTTCCTCACGTTCAGAGTTAGTGTGCATTCCTCTGACAGAGTTAGTGTGCATTCCTCACGTTCAGAGTAAGTGTGCATTCCTCTGACAGAGTTAGTGTGCATTCCTCTGACAGAGTTAGTGTGCATTCCTCACGTTCAGAGTAGTGTGCATTCCTCTGACAGAGTTAGTGTGTATTCCTCTGACAGAGTTAGTGTGTATTCCTCGTTCAGAGTTAGTGTGCATTCCTCTGGCAGAGTTAGTGTGCATTCCTCACGTTCAGAGTTAGTGTGCATTCATCACGTTCAGAGTTAGTGTGCATTCCTCTGGCAGAGTTAGTGTGCATTCCTCACGTTCAGAGTTAGTGTGCATTCCTCACGTTCAGAGTTAGTGTGCATTCCTCACGTTCAGAGTT
>NW_024879855.1:15000-32500 GCF_900700415.2 Clupea harengus | reverse complement strand
CTGAGATCTGTCTGATATCTGTCTTAGTTCTATCTGAGTTCTGTCTGAGAGTTCTGTCTGAGTTCTGTCTGAGTTCTGTCTGTTCTGTCTGTGTTATGTCTGAGTTCTGTCTGAGTTCTGTCTGTGAGTTCTGTCTGAGAGTTCTTGAAGGCAGGAACGGTGTTTTGAAAACTGAATTCTGCATCATTCTAAAAGATCTGTCTGTGAGTTCTGTCTGAGTTCTGTCTGAGTTCTGTCTGTGAGATCTGTCTGAGTTCTGTCTGAGTTCTGTCTTAGTTCTGTCTGAGTTCTGTCTGAGAGTTCTGTCTGTGAGTTCTGTCTGAGTTCTGTCTGAGTTCTGTCTGAGATCTGTCTGTGAGATCTGTCTGAGATCTGTCTGAGATCTGTCTGAGTTCTGTCTTAGTTCTGTCTTAGTTCTGTCTGAGTTCTGTCTGTGAGTTCTGTCTGTGAGTTCTGTCTGAGTTCTGTCTGTTCTGTCTGTGTTATGTCTGAGTTCTGTCTGTGTTATGTCTGAGTTCTGTCTGTGTTCTGTCTGTGTTATGTCTGAGTTCTGTCTGTGTTATGTCTGTGAGTTCTGTCTGAGTTCTGTCTGAGATCTGTCTGTGAGTTCTGTCTGAGTTCTGTCTGTGAGTTCTGTCTGAGTTCTGTCTGAGTTCTGTCTTAGTTCTGTCTGAGTTCTGTCTGAGAGATCTGTCTGAGAGTTCTGTCTGAGTTATGTCTGAGTTCTGTCTGAGAGTTCTGTCTGTGAGTTCTGTCTGAGTTCTGTCTGAGTTCTGTCTGAGATCTGTCTGAGATCTGTCTGAGATCTGTCTGAGTTATGTCTGTTCTGTCTGTGAGTTCTGTCTGAGTTCCATCTGTGAGTTCTGTCTGAGTTCTGTCTGTGAGTTCTGTCTGAGTTCCGTCTGTGAGTTCTGTCTGAGTTCTGTCTGTGAGTTCTGTCTGTGAGTTCTGTCTGAGTTCCGTCTGTGAGTTCTGTCTGAGATCTGTCTGAGAGTTCTGTCTGAGTTCCGTCTGTGAGTTCTGTCTGTGAGTTCTGTCTGAGTTCTGTCTGTTCTGTCTGTGAGTTCTGTCTGAGTTCCGTCTGTGAGTTCTGTCTGAGTTCCGTCTGTGGGTTCTGTCTGTGAGTTCTGTCTGAGTTCTGAGAGTTCTGTCTGTGAGTTCTGTCTGTTAGTTCTGTCTGTGAGATCTGTCTGAGTTCTGTCTGAGATCTGTCTGAGTTCTGTCTGAGAGTTCTGTCTGAGAGTTCTGTCTGAGTTCTGTCTGAGTTCTGTCTGTGAGATCTGTCTGTGAGTTCTGTCTCGTATGGCAGCGGCGGTGGCGGTGGACTGATACCTTCATCGTTGGATACTGCATAGGAATCACATTTGCTGTGTAGTTTGCCTACTCTGCCTATAATTGAATCCCAAATCTTTGGTGTTTATCATAATAAGTCATTAACCCATGAGGGATGTTTTTCTTTTGTGGAAGCCAAAATCCAATTTTATTCAGCACGAAATATTAACTGGTTTTTCTAGGACACTTTGAAAGAAGCGAGCTAGCTGATTCTATAAAATCCTTGCATTTCTGTGGTTCTACTGTGAATGAAAGTCAAGATGTTACAGCAACTCTTCCTATAGGAGCGGCACAAACTTCCCTTGATGTTACACGTAACCATTAATCCCTGCATAAAAATATCAAATATAAGATAGTGATAATTCAAATGAATAATATTGAATACTAATATCGAAGATACATTAGTGAATGAGCAAGCGTCGTCCCTCCAACCTTGAGGTTACCTCGTCAGGACCACCAGGCTTCATAGGAGGTCCAATTTGTTTTTAAAATTCAAGGGGAATGTGTGTTATGTAGTGCTGTGAGTGACTAAGCAATGAATTAACATGGCATTACTATCATTCAATTCAAAAGTAATGGTAATGTGACCAGGGGAATGGCTTTAGAATGATGAGGTATATAGAGAGAATGAGAGAGGGATGGTAGAGAGACAGAAGAGAAGATGTGTGGGCTGTTGGTAGTGCGTGCGTGTGTGTGTGTGGGGGGGTGTGTGTGTGTGTGTGTGTGTCTGTTGTCGGTGTGTGTGTTTGTATGTGTGTGAGGGTTCAAATCTCAGACATCTGCATCTACACATCCGCATCCTGTATGACCTGATGTCTTGAATGTAAAGAATCTTGGAAGCGTCTCACTGACTGCATAATCAAACAAAGTCGAGCTCTGTTTCGGTGTGGAAGACAGGACAAGACACAGACAGACAGACAGACAGACAGACAGACAGACAGACAGACAGACAGACAGACAGGCAGGCAGGCAGGCAGACAGACAGACAGACAGCATAGGGAGCTCCATTCAATGGGCTCTATTGGCATGACTGTGCAGTGTACACCATCGCCAAAGCAGTTTACAATAGAGAGACATATATCACTACCAAAATAAATACATATTTTCTCTCCTATTTCTCCCTCTCTGTATCATTACAGTCCTCCAGTTCTGAGCCCACACTATCTTCACTGACAATAGAGATATCCTGCTAAAAATCATCTGGTTGAGAAATATAATGGTTGTAAAATAATCTCCCAGAGGCACTGTGTTCTCCATCGTCACCAGTGGTATAATGCAGACATTGCCTCAGGTGAGACCCAACTCTGCTGTTGAGAGTTTCCCAGAACTGGTTGATTCATTTATCCCACATTGATCAGTGACTGTTATGTGTACTAAATATAATCAGTGTTTTATCAGTGACTGGTATGTGTACTAAATATAATCAGTGTTTGATCAGTGGCTGGTATGTATACTAAATATATTCAGTGTTTTTATCAGTGACTGGTATGTGTACTAAATATAATCAGTGTTTGATCAGTGACTGGTATGTATACTAATATATTCAGTGTTTTATGAGTGGCTGGTCTTGCTCCAAATCAGTTGCAATCCTGCATTCAGATGCTGCTGCTTGCTTAATTTTAATGATTTTAAAATTGTGTTTTAACTTCACAAATCTGTGTCTGTCTTCCTATAGAAGGCACAGACAAACCCAATCTAATCCGTTGAATAAAATCAAATAGAATTGATTAAATATGATATTTCACCATGCTCCAAATAATATACCAAAGAACCAGTAGCCTATAGAACTGAATCATTACAATGTCAGAGATCTATACCCCCGGCCAGCACTTGAATAAAAATGAATAAAAAGATAATTTCGTAACTTCATGGTGGTCGTATATCAGGGAATTAGACCTGCATCGCAGAGTGTCTGACCAGAGTCATTGTTGCACAGCTAGACATTGTTTATTTCCGGAGGCCGTATGGCACCTCTGAATCTCCCATCTTAGTGATGGAAGGCAAATGGCCTCCAGTTGTCTCTACTTCAAGCACAGGCCTCGGCCTCTGAGATCCTGTCTCTTTCTCTACGCCTCTACTCTGACTCTCGGGTAATGTTCTTCACAAGGCTCTACTGTCCTCTCCCCTCCGTTCCTCACACACACACACACACACACACACACACACACACACACACACACACACAGGCTCCTACTGACTGTCCGGTCGATATGAGAACCCATCTGTGAGACCATCTGTTGCTGCCGCTCCATCCTCTCACCTGATGCCTTTTACTGCTCACCTCTTTAGATACAGACACGTCCTGTGCCAGGATAGAGCCACACACACACTTACAAACACACTCATAAACACACACACACACACACACACACACACACACACACACACACACACTCATAAACACACACCCACACACACTTCCATGCTGGTCTGAGGTGGGCAAAAACATGCCCAGACCTCCATGTGTTGTCATATTAATATACTGCTACTTTTTAGTTAAAGTTAAACTTGAAAGTGGCCAAGTCTGTTGGTTATGAATGCCTGTTTCCCAGCAATATAAAATCAGTAAATCATAAATCAACCCAGAAATTGACATAGTCTAGCCTAATCCAGCCTTCACCAGCCTACACCAGCCAAATTTACATAGTCTAGCCTAATCCAGCCTTCACCAGCCAAATTGACATAGTCTAGCCTAATCCAGCATACACCAGCCAAATTGACATAGTCTAATCCAGCCTACACCAGCCTTCACCAGCCAAACTGACATAGTCTAATCCAGCCTTCACCAGCCAAACTGACATAGTCTAATGCAGCCTACACCAGCCAAACTGACATAGTCTAATCCAGTGTACACCAGCCAAAGTAGTTGCATTGGTCTCCTCGGCAGCCTGGGTGCTGAGCCTGCTGCATCACCAAAGACTCCATGTAAATTTCCCCAGGGAGCTCCGTGCCGCGTCTTCACTTTTATCTGGTTAGCGCATGCGACGCCGCGGTGAAGATGAATATTCCGGTTCATTCCTGTGCCGTGTTTAATTAGTCTTTTGATCATTCTGTGAATGGTTAAATGTAGTTCCTTTGCCAAATGTCATACGTGGCCTTCACTGCCGCATCATAAGAATATGGTAAGACTTACATAACATTGCCCTTGCAAATTTCAGCAGCATAACATAGAGATACAGTATAATAGGGTCATGTCAACATGTTTGATGCCATGACAGCTTGTTAGGATGTGACTTATGACAACTAGTTGATATTTGTGACAATCATCGCAGTTATCGATAATGGAAACATCCTGGCATGTTGGTATAATTGGACACCGATGGCATCTGGATATCTATACGGCATCTGTCGTGACATCATTATGACAATCTTGTTTCAAGTAAAGTATGACTCACCCTCGTGTGTGTGTGTGTGTGTGTGTGTGTCTGCGTGCTTGCGTCTGTGTGTGTGTGTGCATCAACAATTTCCACAATTAGGCCTCCCGATAATATTAACATGACACATATGTATGATTGGACATAAACAGCTGAAACGTGTGTGTGTGTGTGTGTGTGTGTGTGTGAGGGGGGGGGGGGGGCATGAAACAGTTGAGTCCATTTTCATTTGCCCCTACACATCCACCATGCCCTTCTCGTGTGTGTGTGTGTGTGTGTGTGTGTGTTTTCCAAGGCAAAGCAAGGCTGCTTAATGCTGCTTTGAGAGCACTTTAAACACACATAGCATAGTTCTTACTTGCCTGGTCAATCTATACTGTTTTTTTTACATGCGCTGAGTTCATTAATTGTGTGTGTGTGTATGTGGTCAAAGGGCAATATTTGCATTATTTACATCCGTTGGGCTAATGAAGTGTGTGTGCATGTGCCTGTGCATGTGCGTATGTGTGTGTGTGTGTGTGTGTGTGCATGTGCGTGTGTGTGTGTTTGTGTGTGCGTGTGCGTGTGCGTGTGTGTGTGTGTGTGTGTGTTAATGATTAGTCGGTGCTCAGCTGGAGGTTCACAGTGAGGCTTCCCACAGCTGCTCTGTGCTAACAGAGTTCTACTCCAGTGGGCAGGTCCTGTCTGGGCTCCCTTCTTATTCTCATGAAGTGTGTGTGTGTGTGTGTGTGCGTGTATGTGTGTGTGTGTGTGTGTGTGTGTGTGTGTGTGTGTGTGTGTGCGTGTGCGTGTGCGTGTGCGTGTGCGTGTGCGTGTGCGTGTGCGTGTGCGTGTGCGTGTGCGTGTGCGTGTGCGTGTGTGTGTTCTACTCCAGTGGGCAAGTACTGTCTGGGCTCCCTTCTCATTCTCATGTTGTGATGTCCTGACAGCAACATGACACACACACTGCTATTATGTGACTTTGGAAAGAAAAATCACACACACTCACATACACACGTTACGCCTATTTATACATGTGCCCCAGGGACACACACACACACACACACACACACACACACACACACACGCGCACATGCACCTATACACAAACACATACACACACACACAAAGGCACGCACACACACACACACACACAGACAATGCTGTTAACCTGCAGGCTCTTGAAACATGTACGTACACACACACACACACACACACACACACACACACACACACACACACACACACTTACACACACACACACAGACGATGCTGTTTACCCACAGGCTCTTGAGGCATGAAATACTGTATGTAGCTCTGTTTCTGTGTTGCTGGCTGCTATTCCTTTCCATAAATTACTCCTCACTTGTTGCTAGCTCAGATGCACACACACACACACACACCCACCCACACACAGACAAACACACGCTGTGCTGGACCACTGAGTTGAGGGAATACTGGGTTCACACTTCCAAATGACAGATGATGAAACCACAGCAGTACAGCAGCTTGTGTCCTTGGTGTTCCCACGGGAGAACATTCAAACAGAACACGTCCCACAGACTTCATGCACACAGTCTGCCCGCATCGCATGGGGAGAGGAGATGTCTTCGCTCTCAGCAGTGTATCAATGAGCGGAAGAATGAAATGGCTTTAAGTTGCTCAAACTGAATATTCACCTCAATCCTGAATTGAAAGCAAATACAATAGAAACAAACGTTGAATAAAAACAATCCGTTGACTGATCAGAGCTGGCAACCAATTAAAAGAAAACTCCCAGCTGACTTAACGAATGAATTCTCTAATCAATCAAGTAAGCAATCTATCAACTAACTCGGAAGTCAATAAGCTATTTGTTTTGTTTGTCTGGCTGTCCATTCATTCAACATCAATCAAAACACACATTGTCATTTGGAGAGCTCAAAGTTGGATCAAATCCAATCTCTCTCTCTCTCTCTCTCTCTCTCTCTCTCTCTCTCTCACACACACTATCTCTCTGTCTTTGCTTCTCTTTTTCACTCCCTTGCTCTTCTTCTCTCTTCCTGCTTCTATCTGTCTTGTCCTCCTCTCTCTCTCTCTCTCTCTCTCTCTCTCTCTCTCTCTCTCTCTTTCGCTCTAACACCTGCTTGGTTTTAAGAGTATTGCTTTGCAGCCCATGTGCTGGCTTTTGTAATTGCCTATTACAGCCAGACTCCCTCAAGCAGAATTTGCCAGCTCTCAGTGGGTTGTATTTATTGAGAGTTAAGTGCACTCTGTGACTACATAAACGTCAGATGAGATTAATTACTAAAATATTCCTTCAGTCGTGGACAGGCCCCGTCGTCCCCACTTCCTCCGCCCCCCCCCCCCCCCCCAGTGGCGGCTGCTGGTGCCAAATCCTTGCCGGATGTTTGTGGAACTCATACCAGATCAGTGCCGAATCTGTGTCATATTAGTCCCGATTCCATTCCGGATCTGTTTGGTATTATAAGTAGTAGTAGTAGTATTTGGTATTAACATTATTATTAGTGGTCGTAGTAGTATCAATATTATTGTTGTTATTATTAGTAGCACTCGTATTGTTACAATAATAATACTGATAATAATAATTATTATTATAATCATAATTCTTAATTTACTTAATTATTAATTGATTTTCTCCCTTTAGTTTTTACTGTTTTTTGATCTAATGTTTTGTAAAATGCTTGCTATGAAACTGTCTCAACAACTCCTGTGCAATTAACCTTAAAAAGTCGTTTGACAAGGGCAACAACATGGCTGTTTCTCATCAGGACCATGAAACAGATGAGCGTCTCAGACCACTCAGTCAAACCCTTATGGTAGCCTAATGACTAACTAAATTCAACTGAATATCACAATGTGTACAATTCCTACCACTTCTACTACTACTACTACTACTACAGATAATAATAACAATAATAACAACAACATTAATAATGGTGATCTTATTTATTAGGACATGTCAGCATGTGTTGAGATGTGGTCCAGGGTGGGATACTGTGTGATGAGAGGGACTGTTTGGCCCTGTGGCCGGCTCAGATGAGCAGTCTAAGGTCAATCCCAGCAGCTTGTTTCCTGCTCCTCCATTAACCAAAGCCTGAGGTAAAATAGCATTTTAGCTAGAAAAATCTCATGAATATGGCAGCAGGTTGGCCTTCAAGGCAACCCAGGTAATCCTTTAACAAATGGGTCCGTGGCTTCCCTGGGTCCTACAGGAGGTTCAGACTCAGACTGCTGAGAGACCTTGGGGTTGTTTGCCTCTGCGTAATAATCAGCGATTGCCTCCCAGTGCACAGCAGTGGTCATACTCAATAGGCCTGTGTAAGTGATTGTGTTGTGGTGAAGGCATAACAGCGGGGAGAAGGTCGTGGGAGGGTGGGGTGCGCTGAAGTGGGGGTGGCAGGCCTTGTCATGTCCTGAGTACCTGAGCAAAATTGCACGTCTGCCACCATTAACCTGTCGTCTGCTCGCCCAGACGAGAAAAGCGGTAATACTGGGGGTGGGAGACGTTCCTGAAAGGGATCTGGCCTTGATCTGGCTCCGATTTTGGTGGACTCGTCCCAGGACAGAGCCAGATGTGCTTCAGAGGTAGAGGCTTTTATCAGGCCTGTGAAACTTGGGGTACCACAGGAGCGTGATGGGTAGCTACAATCGCAGAGAAACGATCCATGGGGGAGGTGAAAGAGGAAGAGAAGAGGGAGGGAGACGTCAAACAGCACACAGCATGGACCTCTCTCGGTCACAGCGCTCTCTCGAAAACACTACAGCGGGGCGGAATGATGAACCATTAACAAGCCATTAACAATTCAGCGCAGAAAAATGAGCCACTTAGTGGAGTCAGTAAATCCTCCAGAGTTTGTCCTTTCAGATCATTTTTTGGAGATAAATATGAGAGTAAATCGCCAGCGAGGGGAAACAAATGGTGTGAATGAGACAGGCAGCTTGACACCAGAGAGCCTGCGAAGAATACATTATGATTGCAAAAAACGTACTTGCACAGATTTGAATGAATCGCCCTCCGAGCAAACGCCTGAATAAAAAAAGCGAGACAAGTGAAATTGTTGTTACAAAAGGCGAGTTCTCTCGCTGTATGAATAATGAGAACTAACCTACAAATAACTTCAACCCATGCCCGAGCCAATTAACGCAGCGGTGGTGTGATACGCACACAGAGTTCCAGGTCAAATTAGTTTTCATACTGTGTGTGTTCATAGACGCAGTCTTAACATCCTTGTGCTGTTGGAGTTTGCTGGTGCGCGGCATGTTCACAGCACGACGCCCGTTCAACAACAGACTCTCTGGTGGATCTGAATGGATACTGTTGATATTTTGTTGATACAGTGATTTGTTGCATATGTTCAGAGTCGCGGTCTTAACATACTGTTGCTGTTTGAGTTCGTAAGACGCAGCACGTTCACAGCACGACACCCGCTCAACAGCAGACTAGATTAGATTCTAGATGAATCTGAGTATGTAAAATAATTAACGTTTTGAACAACAAAATGATGTATCAAGGACACATGCCTCCTAACATCCATTTGCTGTTTGAGTTTGTAGAAGCAAAACACACATCCAAAGCATCACACCCGCTCAAACAGCAGACTGTGGGATGATCTGGGGCAGGTCCAGCGCAGATCTGGAGCGGAAATCTGGCAAGTAAGTTTGCACTGGGTGCACTGCGTTCATCTGGAGTGGCTCGGCGTCGTGCAGAGAGCTGAGGAGTGACGGGCTCCTGTGAAGGGTGAAGGAGACGCGGCCCTGCGCACCCTCCCTCGGCTGACAGCTCTGACACGGCCTCATCGGACTCGCATTTTACACTCTATTTGTGTCGAAACACTCCAGCGCTTTCGTAAATAGCCAATTATTTCCCCCCCCGGGCGCGCACTGCCAGGAGTACGCATTGACAGCTGCGCTGAATTTATCAGCGGGCGTTAGCGGACAAATGCCTGCCGTTGGCACAGACGCAGTGGTCAACACTGTCATTTTATACAGTTGTAATGGACCGCAATCCCACCGGCGCTTTCACACCATCCGTTCGCACAGTAAATGACAATCTAAGAAGCTCATTTAATCTAGCTGTACAATAATGCATGGGGGTCTTGGGATTGCGTAGGCATATGCCAGACATGCTGGGTACACCCCATGGGGTATTTGTTTTAGGTCGAAATGGGGCACTGGGGAGGAAGAGGGCATCAGGGTTGTGTTCCACTCAACCCTGCACTAATCCTGTATTAGCAGCAGACCCTATCTGAGTAAAGATCGCCCACACACACACACACACACACACACACACACACACACACACACACACACACACACGCATGCAAGCACATCGTCATAAGCTCACACATTTACACACATGCAGAGACACATACACACACACACATGCAAGCACAGATTTAAGCACACACACACACACACACACACACACACACACACACACAGACTTACACCTCCCTCCCCATGCCTCATCACTAGAAGAGGAAAAAAGGACTACAGGGAGGATTAAACCTTACATTCTTGTTGTTCTCTCTCGCTCTCTCTCTCTCTCTCTCTCTCTCTTTCTCTCTCTCTGTATCTGTGTGTTATGCTGTGTGGTTTTAATAACAATGATGGGGTTTTAAGATGGCCTTCTCAGGAGGCTGCACTGGGCATATCATCTCCCTGACCCTGGTGGCTCAGGTCACCATGAGTGCTGCTCAAATAGCTGCCCCAGATAGGGGATGGAGGTTTCTGCCCTGAACGGTCCCACCAGATATGATTCAGAGAGAAGACTTTAAAGTATGTTTTATCAATATATCATCTTGTCTAGGATTGAAGTATTTCCTAAGATGTTATATTTATGACATGGTGTTTGAAATAGTTAGGAGATGATCGTTTGAGGAAAGAGCAAAATGTGCAGCAAAATGTTTGAGTGATGAGTGATTTTATTGGAATATTGAAATGAATATGTTTGTCTGGACCCTGTGGTCTGGTTTCAAACGCTACTAATGAATAGGTTTGTCTGGACTCTGTGGTCTGGTTTAAAACGCTACTAATGAATATGTTTTGACCCTGTGGTCTGGTTAAAAACGCTACTCTGACTTTAGGGTTCATTGCAAAGCTGGCATCTTTAACCCAGAGAGAAGCTGAACCTGTCCCAGATCTGGCCCTGCACTTGGGGCCCTAACCTGTCCCAGATCTGGCCCTGCGCATCGGGCCCTAATCAGGCCTTTATCTGGTGTCACACTTGCTGCTGACCTAAACTAGTGAAGCAATGAGCATGAAAATCTTTCTCAACTTTCTATGGTTTACTGCAAGGATAGTACTATATATACTGTGGGGCACCTTTATAGCAATATAGCATACCTTATTATAGCATGCCTTACCACAAAGTATTTTAATTATTGTATACTATTTAAGATCTACTTACAGTAGTAAAATGATATTCAAGTATACCACAAAGCACTTCCAAATCATACATTTGACTGCAGTCTCCAGAATGATTCTATATGTTCTTATTGTAACATGCAACATTGCTCAACAGAACAGAAAACAATTTTATTAGGCAACAAATAAATGAATCATTTCATTTTTCTTTCATTAACATGAGGAGATTTATCATTTACAAACATCAACGAACTGTTATTTTTCTGTAAAGCTGAAAAGTGAAATTCATGTGCTAGTGTGATATTGTATTCTGTTGTCGCATCCTTCCATGAGCGAAAAAGGCTAAGCTCTGATGAAGGGCTGCTCTCTTTGGCAGCTGATTCAAACACACTGCTGTCCTGCCAGGCGTGAAACCTCACCATCACAAGCCTCACATTTCAAAGAAGATGACAAGTTCATTAACACTCCGCTCTGCTCTGTGTCTTAATGTTGCCAGTGTTAACAGTGTTCCCTCGCTGCTGTCATCGCTACGCTGCTCATTTCTCCAGGGATCAAAAGCTCAGTGCTTCCGCCGCCCGGGCCACCAGAGGCGAGGCGAGGTATGAGACCGGGTGGCACCTGGGCACCCCTGACGGATATCCGAGGTCCCGGGGGAAAGGGCCATCCCTTTGAAACTCTTTTCCCTGGCTATCTCAGCAAGGACATTTGCAGCAGAGTGTGTAGGAGCATGAACATTTAGGGGGCCCCGTTTGCTGTTTAGATGGCTGAACATATGGCCTGGCACTATACATGTTGGACATTTAGACTATAGAGGCAAATCATTTTTCAGCATTTGCACAATTTCTAGCTACGGCCTCTGTTCGTGTACCAGTGGGACTCATCTGGATTTAGCTTACTGTAGCATTCTATCCTAAAACACATGCCAACAAACCCAATGATTTAGCTTACTGTAGCATTCTATCCTAAAACACATGCAAACTGCCCAGGAACCAGCTGAATCCAGCCCACATAAGGGCCAAAATCGGAGCCAAATCGAGCCTAGCATTAGCTGTTGCACTATCTGAGTTCACGTTTATTTATATAGAAGCAGTATGCGATTTGGTTTTGGTTTCGCAAAGGGTTGTTGATGTTGGAGCTCAACAGCCAATCAAATAACACCCCTCCCTTGCGTGCTCCTGAAGCACCATGTTTATTGGCTGGGATTGTTTATGGCTCGGTCCGAGCCAATATGTTTGTCTCCCATTCACAGGGCTGTGGAGGTTTTTGTAGGGCCAACACTGAAAGGAGAGCAAGAGGACTGTGAGGAGCAATTGACTGATTATGACAACACTTGCCTGGGATGGGACTAGTAGACAGCATCTTCACTCAGTGCTGGCCTCCGTAAGGCCCTCGCCTCCGTAAGGCCCTCGCCTCCACTGCCTGTTCCTCTGAGGCAGCCTGTGTGATTCAGAGATCAGACACTGATTCAGTAGCTGACACTAACTTTCTCCCCCCTAGAGGAACATATAACACCTCCTGCCTGTCCCCCTCCCCAATTCACACACACACACACACACACACACACACACACACACACACACACACCACACACATACACACACACACACACACACACACACACACACACACACACACACACACACACGGCAAAGCAACATAGCGAGTGTCTTGCCTTGTTAAATAGTCCGTGTGACACAAGTGTGTGGGTGTGAACAAGTTCCCTTCTGTGCTTAAAATCCCGCTCACATTCCGGGGCACTGCCAGGGGGGGGGGGGGTGGTGTGTGGTGTGGTAGAATAGCTCACCATCACACCAAGCCTCTTCATTTGGAGAGTAAATCCAAAGATCGTAGCGTACCGTCTGTTCTCTCTATTCAGTTCCTATTCCAAATCACCAGTTTAGCCCAAAATACTAGTACGACTCCGATCATTGAAAACAAAATACAAGAAACTGTCTGCAAGCACAATTCATTTAATCCTTATCGGACAACATTTTGTGGGTTCTAAATAGGGGTAAGAGATAGTGGGTGTGCTTAAGTGTGTCAGCAGAAGAAATTAAGTGAAAAGAATAGCTGGATACTGGGTCAAGAAGAAAGAGCTGCTTCAGCTTTTTGTAGGTGATCTGTTCTCATACAGCTCCATTCATTTTATAGAAACTGGGCTGAGTTGTTAAGGTTAGTCTTAATTAGTGGCAGGTACACTGCTTGTATTTTGAACTAGCTATCAATAATTCAGCTACATCAGAACATATGGATAGATAGAAATACGCATGAACATATGGGAGGGAGAAAGACCTTATTTTACTATTTTATTCATATGAACCAAAAACATTAAAATGTATATTAACACTTGTTCAAATGGTTGTTAATGTCTATTCGAAACCCCATTCTGAGAGGTCTAAAGTGAATGTATACATATACTGCAGCCCCCCCCCCCCCCCGCCCCCCCCCAAAAAAATAACTATCGAAATATTCTCTCCAGGCTGTTCCTGTGTTCCTGGCCAATAGAAGTGCTGGGCTCGAGGATGCGGCGCCGTGAGAGAGCAGGTGGGAGTAGACGCGCTCAGTTCAGCACGAGGCACAGACGCTCCGCGCTGCTCTTCCCGTACCGGCGCGAGGGCTGGGACACAGCCCCGGGCATCGAAATCTGAGCAGTCAGCCGCTTCGCGCGTCTCGCACGAGCCAGAAAGAGGAAGGCTTATCTTTCCGCGCGGCGCCAGAGCTCTTCAGCTTCAACGAGGACAGGCGCGTCTTGAGTACCTGAAGCGCACCAGGAGTGGCACCAGCAACGGCTGTGCGTGCAAGTGGGATTCTTAGACCCTAAATCCTTAATCTAATATGTAAACAGGCCAGCATCGTTTCTTTATCACTTACAAGACGCAGGGAGTACGAATTATTTTTGAGGAGTACCGACAAATCAGCGAACCGTTTGTGCTGTGGCATTCTCTCCACAAAGCTCCACGGAAATTCCAATTGAAACTGTCCGTTTTTTCTTTCGGAGAAGGGTCCCATAAGTATGTACATGTACAAAATGTGTTCTGCCCTGTTAGATTCCCAACCAGACCTAGAGTAGAAATCTAGACGTAGAGAAGTAGTCTTTTTTTTTAGTTGTAGTTATTCTTTTTCGTTGTGTGTTAATGGAGCAAGTAATTTAAGACTGCTGATAGATCCTCTCTCCTCTCGCCCATGACACCAACTCCTGGATTTTAAGATTTCCGGAGAATGGTAAATGATCGATGGAAAATCATGAACAGCGTTTCAGAACTCGAAGATGGACAACAACATAAAGCGCAGGTAGGCACGGTATGCTTGTGTGTGTGTGTGTGATTCCTATGGTGTTTACAGGCATCAGAATTCGACAGAAATTCTGAACATATACCAGTATGCTGTATACGGACGCTGTAGCTTCCTTTAGAGATGCATTTAAAATTCGTATCGAAAGAAATAATTCCAGATTCATTTATTTCAGTGTGTTCGGGACACCCCGCTGCCTCGATCAGCCACTGTTTTGACAAGATTTGAATCGTGAAAAAGAAAATGATCGCAGAAAATGTTTACACTTTAAATAGGTCTTTCTTTATCAGTCAACGCATAATTTCGTTTAACAGTTACAGGCATGAAATAACAACTGTCCATCAGTAGTTTGATCTGAAAGGATAGGCTATATCAGTGGTTGCTCACCTTATATGCTTTAGTTTCTCTGCACAACTCAAAGAAGGAAGGAGATGCCTCCTGGCATGTTGAGCAGCTATACTCAGCTAGCACATGACTCGGGAGCAGATTTGGCACAGCTCTACACAGGTCTATCTCAGTGTAAGTGGCACCGACTCCACACAGGTCCATCTCGGTGTAAGTGGGTGACTGAGATTGCTTTGCTCACACTGGAAAGATTCAATGCATTTTACACTTTTTCAAAAGAGTAAGCTACTGTATTTGCGTCACTAAATGTTGATGAGGCTGGTGATGCTGATGGTGGTGGTGATGATGGTGATGCTGCTGATGACACAGTGATGGTGATGATGATGATGATGGCTGTGGGTGTAGTGGTGATGGTTGTGGCCAAGCTTAAACACTCCTAAAAAAAAGCATAACATGTCTGCCTTTAGCACCTTTAGCACCCGGAGCAGAGTGTCTCTGAGCCCTGCAACATGTGTGAGGGCAGAGGGATTGAATTTCTTATGTCCAACTGTTTCACCCCAGCATGGTGAGGAGGATCCCTCCTGTCGGGAGAGAAACCACACAATGAAGATGAGGCGGTTTGTCTGCGGGGGGCACCACCAGAGAGGGAGGGAGAGAGAGAGAGAGAGGGAGGAGGGAGGGAGGAAGATAGACTGGAAGGGAGAGGGAGGGAGCGAGAGGGAGAGGGTTTGTTAAATTTATGATTGTGACAGTGGCTGTTGGGTGATACTCGTCTCCCTTTATAGCAGGCATATAAAACCATGATAAATGAATAAACAGCAGCCGGCTTCTCGCTGTTGTTCGTTTTTACGGGCTGTACCACTGCCCCACGGGGTTTGGCAGGGAGGAGGAGGAGGAGGAGGAGTGGGATGGGACATGGGTAGCAGCCAGTGCCAGCTCTCGTCCGCACCCCAGATCTGCACCCCAGTTCCACTGTTGTCTTCTGTTTGAGGGGAGCAGCTCGTAGAAGGAACAGCTGTTTCTAGCCAGCCATGTTCCGTACATCTCTCTCTCTCGCTCGCTCCAGCTCCAGCTCCAGCTCCGAGTCGGCAGCCGTGTGGGGAAGAGTTGGTGTGCCAGCCATTGTTTTCACATTTGCTTATTCAGTCAGCACCGAGGCATGTGATACGGTCCCCTCTGTGTGTGTGTGTGTGTGTGTGTGTGTGTGTGTGTGTGGTGTGTGTGTGTGTGTGTGTATGTGTGTGTGTGTGTGTGTGTGTGTGTGTGTGTGGCGATATAGTCCCTCTGTGTGTGTGTGTGTGTGTGTGTGTGTGTGAGCGATATAGTCCCCTCTGTGTGTGTGTGTGTTTGATACGGTCCCCTCTGTGTGTGTGTGTGTGTGTGTGAGCGATATAGTCCCCTCTGTGTGTGTGTGTGTGTGTGTGAGCGATATAGTCCCCTCTGTGTGTGTGTGTGTGTGTGTGTGTGTGAGAGAGCGATATAGTCCCCTCTGTGTGTGTGTGTGTGTGTGTGTGTGTGTGTGTGTGTGTGTGTGTGTGTGAGAGCGATATAGTCCCCTCTGTGTGTGTGTGTGTTTGATACGGTCCCCTCTGTGTGTGTGTGTGTGTGTGTGTGAGCGATATAGTCCCCTCTGTGTGTGTGTGTGTGTGTGTGTGTGAGCGATATAGTCCCCTCTGTGTGTGTGTGTGTGTGTGTGTGTGTGTGAGAGCGATATAGTCCCCTCTGTGTGTGTGTGTGTGTGTGTGTGTGTGTGAGAGCGATATAGTCCCCTTTGTGTGTGTGTGTGTGATACAGTCCCCTCTGTGTGTGTGTGTTTTGTGAGCAATATAGTCCCCTGTGTGTGTGTGTGTGTGTGTGTGCGTGAGCGATATAGTCCCCTCTGTGTGTGTGTGTGTGTGTGTGTGAGCGATATAGTCCCGTGTGTGTGTGTGTGATAGTCCCCTCTGTGTGTGTGTTTTATGAGCAATATAGTCCCCTGTGTGTGTGTGTGTGTGTGTGTGTGTGTGTGTGTGTGTTTTGTGTGTGATAGTCCCCTCTGTGTGCTTTAATAACCCAACCCACTCTTCGTACCTCACTGGGACCAGCAGCAATAGCAGCGGGTCGTGACCTGGTTCTGGCCCACATCTGGCCCGGACCCGGCCCAGAAGCGCTCCAGAGGCAGACAGCACTGGGTCGAGGGAGCTCCCCTTCGCTTGCCTGTCTGGAGCCGTTTGAGTGGGCCTCATTGTGCAGGCTATTTGAACAGTGGCTAATTAATCAATGGGAATCCTTTCAGAGCCCTGACTGGTGTTTATTAATAACAATTTCTCTCTGCGGACGAGGATAAAAGGTGTGTGTGTGTGTGTGTGGGGGGGGGGGGGGTGGCAGTCTCGGGAAACAATTAGAAGTCTCACTGCTCCTCCCTCTCCCTCCCAACACACACACACACACTCAGACACACACTCTCGCTCTTCTTTCTGTCTCTCTTACATTCCCATTCACTCTTTCTCTCTCTAGCTCTCTCATACACACACACACACACACACACACACACACACCTGCTCTGACAGGAACACACAGAGAGCACAAAGAGAGTGCGATGGACAGGCTATGTAAGGCTTTGTGCGCGGCGGCGTGATTTTCCATTCAGGTGTAATGAAGCAGCAGTTGGCTGCAGCCCAATGGGAGTGTAGCTGTTCAAAAGGCTAAAGTGAGTCTCAGTGCAGCTAGAGAGTGTAGCTGTTCAAAAGGCTAAAGTGAGTCTCGCTGCAGTTAGAGAGTGTAGCTGTTCAAAAGGCTAAAGTGAGTCTCGCTGCAGTTAGAGAGTGTAG
>NW_024879855.1:0-7500 GCF_900700415.2 Clupea harengus | reverse complement strand
AATTATTTATCAAAAACAAAATGCTAAATATAATATGTAGAATACACTAATAGATACTAAAATTAATATAATTCTTATATAAAAAATATGCTTTCCTGAAAATATTGGAATATACCTGGAATCTAAAGAATAAAAAACTGTAAATTGAGACTACTCAATGTTCTAGAAACTTCTTTGCCTCTTCAAAGGTAAAAGTGTGAGCTTTGTTCTCAAAGTGCCTGAACATTTCTGACATCTTGCTCACTCGCCATTACTTCATTACTTCAAAATGTGTCATTATGTATTTCTTTTTTTTTTTTTTTTACTCATATGTCTGTTATCCACATGTACTGGGGGATAAAAGGCTGTGATAGTGCACTTAGAGCTCTGAGGCATTGCCTGCAACCTTGGGCCGTGAGCCACCAGAGACCGTTCGCTTTAAAGAAGTCTCTTTGTAGGAGGATAATCATTTTAAAGCGCCGCCACACTCAAGGGCACTGAGCCGCTGAATGCTTTAAATGAAAGTCCACCATGAGAATGTTTTACTTCAGTAATCACGGAGTAATTGTCTGATTTAAAATGTCTCCTGCTTTCTGCCAGGGCAGAAAAATGTTTAAAAAGCTATAAAAAGGAGCGTTTGCATTTCAAATGCATGGCCAAGGCAGAATTATGCTTAAGTTATCAAACACGAAACAGTCTGCAAAAGTTATACAATATAAGTTTCAAATAAGGAATGGATTTGCAAAAGTCAAATTGCAAGCATTGCAAAAACAAGCATCAGTTCTGTTAAAGTTATAAAATGGAAGCAAAACAAGGACCAGTCTTGTCCAGGCAACATGTTTGGTCCGTGCATCAGTGTAGCCATCTTGCCCCCCTCCCCCCAGCTTAGCGGTGCTCACCTGCTGCTAAAGGTCACCTGTGATGTTTATGGGCACTCCTGTGGTGTGGGTGAGGGTGAGGGCTGATGGATACTGTAGAATATGGGCACTCCTGTGATGTGGGTGAGGGTGAGGGTGAGGGCTGATGAATACTGTAGAATATGGGCACTACTGTGATGAGGGTGAGGGTGAGGGTGAGGGCTGATGAATACTGTAGAATATGGGCACTCCTGTGATGTGGGTGAGGGTTAGCTGTGTTAGCGCTGATGAATACTGTAGAGCTGCACTTATGGGTACTCACTGCTGATGTATGAATGGGAGTTCCAGTATCGTCATTTCAGATGAATTTAATTCAATTTAATTTATAAAGCGCAAAACAATCAAATTGTCTCAAGGGTCAGGGCCTAAAAGCCCAGGTGAAAGCACCAATAACCACGCAGCCTCCGGTAAAATGCCAAATACTCGGCAGAAAATCACCGGCGATGTATGTGTGAGGTTCAGTAACATGCCAAACCCTGGGCATAGACTGAAAGTCACCGATGGTGTATCTGGGAGCTGCAGTACTGTGGCGAACCCTCGGCAAGGGCTGGGGATGGCTGGTGTCTCTTAAAGCCGTGTTCTCGGTGACACCAGCCATCCAGGGGCACGGTGGTGTGAAGCCACCTCTCGAGGTGCAAATGGCTTTGACCCGCCAGCCCGAGCGAGCAGAGAGTGTGTGTGTGTGTGTGCCAGTGTGTGTGTGTGTGTGTGTGTGTCTATAAAATGCTGGAAATGGATGCTCCTCTGTGACATTCTCTCTTTCAGCTCCTAGAATGTAGTGTATGTTTGTGTGAGTGTGTGTGTGTGTGTGTGTGTGTGTTTGTTTGTGTGTGTGTGTGTGAGTGTGTTTGTGTGCGTGTGGGAGAGTTAAATGGTGAACAGTAAATGCTGAAAATGGATGCTCCTCTGTGACATTCTCTTCTCGCTCCTAAAATGTAGTGTATGTGTGTGTGTGTGCGTGCGTGCATATGTGTGTGTGTGTGTGTGTGCGTGCGTGCCTGCGTGCGTGCGTGTGCGGGTGTGGGTGTGGGTGTGGGTGTGGGTGTGGGTGTGAGTGTGTGCGTGCGTGCGTGCGTGCGTGCGTGCGTGCGTGCGTGCGTGCGTGCGTGCGGGTGTGAGTGTGTGTGGGAGTGTTAAATGGTGAACAGTAAATGCTGAAAATGGATGCTCCACAGTCATGCAGATAGGAAGTTCTCTCTCTCAAATATAGTGTGTGTTGTGTGTTAAATACTGAAAATGGATGCACCTCAGTCACATGCCACACACACACACACACACACACGCAGAAACTAAGGGGAATACTGTCTCTCAGTTAGAGAACTGTGTGTGTGTGTGTGTGTGTGTGTGTGTGTGTGTGTGTGTGTGTGTGTGTGTGAAACTGCTGTCACGTCAGATGGATTTCATCAGACACATTCTGGATCAGACAGACTGATTAAGCCCCACTACTGAACACACAAACCCTCTCTGGCATCCATTCAGCTCAGCGTCTCCTGCTGATGCTCTGAATTACTGTCAGTTTGGCTGCAGGACTTTAGTCAAAAAATACTTCACTGGATGGGAAATGAGTGGCAGTCTAGAAAAACACTCTGATGGATGTGATATGAGTGGTCGTCTAGAAAAATACTCCAGTGGATGTGACATGAGTGGCAGTCTAGAAAAACACTCTGATGGATGTGATATGAGTGGTCGTCTAGAAAAATACTCAAATGGATGTGATATGATTAAGGCTTCTTTACAATAAGTCCGTTGCCATGTAAGAGGTGTTACATATAGTGTATATATAGGTAAGCTGATTACATACAGTATAGGATGCTTTAAGGAGAATGTATACAGTATAAATGCAGTAGTGTAGTTATCAGGCAGTAACGTAACCTTTGCTTAGATGATGCAATGCCTATTCAGACTCTTCTCTTGCTCAAAAGACACTTCTCTAACCATTGGCCTTTTTAGTTATGCACCCGATGGGATTGAAAATAGCATTGTTTCATTTTTGTCTTTGAATTCGGCGTGTTATTGGGCACACCACCCAGCAGAAGGCAGTGCCATGCTGGCCTACCTGTGCCAGGCTGGTCTGGATGCACCTGGCCTACCTGTGCCATCCCAAGGCCACAGCAGAAAGATACAAATAGAGCTGCAATGGATTTGGACTGGATCTGTCACACATCGGTTCATAACTGGTCCGCAACTGGGCCGTAACTTGACCGTAACTGGGCCGCAACTGGGCCGCAACTGGGACGTAATTGGGCCGTAACTGGTCCAGGGTTGCCTGTGTCACCGCATTTCCTTTGAGTTTCTTTGCCTTGAGACTAATGTATGTGTGTATGTGTGTGTGTGTGTGTGTGTGTGTGTTTGCGCCTGTGCCTGTGGCTGTTGCAGAGAGTAGCTGTAAGTAAAATGTTGTGCTGCTCTCCCTCAGGCTCCATGCTTTAGAGAGTAATGATGTGTCATGTGTGTGTGTGTGCGTGTGTGTGTGCGTGTGTGTGTGTTGCCCCTTTTCCACCAACAGGGAACGGGTTCTATTCTGGTTAGCACACCATATTCTGAAATGTCCGGAGCATTTCCACCAAAAATAAATTGGCTCGGAACCTGAAAAGTTGGTTTTCACCTGGAACCAAAAGATAGCAGTTTTTTCATCAGTGGGCGTGTCATTGTACAGTTTGAAAAGGAAGCAGAACTCAACATTGGAAAAGGATAGATCTTCAGAAGGAAGACCCGTCGTGCACGGAATAGTATTCCACGGAATAGTCTTCCACGTCTTCTTATCATTAGTTGGAAACGTGCGCTGGTTCGCCAGATGGCACCAAGGTTCAAAGAATCCTGAACGGAACCGGTTCAAGAACAAGTTCGCTGTTGGTTGGAAAGTGGTTTGTGTGTGTGTGTGTGTGTGTGTGTGATTGCAGTTATCATGCCCTAAGGGTAGCAGAGGACACAGTGAGTTCTCCACATAAGTGAAGGCACTGATGTAGTTGTTTGTGTGTGTGTGTGTGTGTGTGTGTGTGTGTGCGTATGTTTGTATGTGTGCATATGTGTGTGTATGTGAATGTGTGTGTGCGTGCGTGTGTATGTGTGTGTGTGTGCGTGCGTGTGTGTGTATATCTGTATGTGTGCGTGTGTGTGTGTATGTGCATGTGTGTGTGTGTGTGTCTTGGCCAGGAGGGAGGTGAGGCATGAAAGCATGCGGTGAGTTATAGCATCCCTCCAGCAACAGCAGCAGCAACAGCAGCAGCCTCAGGAGTCTCGCTGCTGTCCTGAAAAACAAATCACTCACACACACACACACACACACACACACACACACACACACACACACACACACACACACACACACACACATACACACGCACACACACACACACACACACACAGACACTGCCTGTCCTTGGAGTGTTCTTCTCAGAGTGAAGAAACCTGTGCAGTGGGACAAATGTCACAATGGCTTCATGCTGAACACACACACACACCAATCACCAGTGATACACTAGACAGAACACACACACACACACACACACACACACACACACACACACACACAGACAGATATCCATACACAATTCACTGTATCACATTCAACATAAGAATACACACACTACTGAACTACATGTGGGTGTTTACTGTATGAAATATAATCACAGACACTCTCACACACACAGAGACACACACACACACACACACACACACACACACACACACACACACACACACACACACACTACTGAACCACATGTGGGTGTTTACTGTATGAAAATAATCACAGACACTCACACACAGACACACACACACACACACACACACACACACACACACACACACACTACTGAACCACATGTGGGTGTTTACTGTATGAAATATAATCACACACACACACACACACACACACAATGGCCACAGTGTGCCTAGTATTTCAGGAGCCTAATAATGGACCTCTCCTCCAAGCCTGAGAATGACCTGTGACCTTTGACCCTTAACCTCTTACTGTATACAGTCACACCGAAGATTAGACTGAACGATCATCACTTATATACATATAGGTCTTCTGATATAGGTAGAGAACACAGTTCACCCTGACACCATCTTATGAAAAAGAACCCTGACACCATCTTATGATCGTGAAAAAGAACCCTGACACCATCTTATGAAGAAGAACCCTGAACCATCTTATGATCGTGAAAAAGAACACCGACACCATCTTATGATCGTGAAAAAGAACCCTGACACCATCTTATGATCGTGAAAAAGAACCCTGACATCATCTTATGATAGTGAAAAAGAACCCTGACACCATCTTATGATAGTGAAAAAGAACCCTGACATCATCTTATGATAGTGAAAAAGAACCCTGAGACCATCTTATGATAGTGAAAAAGAACCCTGACACCATCTTATGATAGTGAAAAAGAACCCTGACACCATCTTATGAAAAAGAACCCTGACATCATCTTATGATAGTGAAAAAGAACCCTGACCCTGACACCATCTTATGATAGTGAAAAAGAACCCTGACATCATCTTATGATAGTGAAAAAGAACCCTGACACCATCTTATGATAGTGAAAAAGAACCCTGACACCATCTTATGAAGAAGAACCCTGACATCATCTTATGATAGTGAAAAAGAACCCTGACACTGACATCATCTTATGATAGTGAAAAAGAACCCTGACATCATCTTATGATAGTGAAAAAGAACCCAGGGCTGTGTGAGAATCTGCTTTGGGGAGTTTGTCTGTGTAGAGCGTGCTTGTTTAAGAGGGGCATGGAATGGAGGAACAAGAACATTGCAGAAATGATTTGCATCTTAGGATACGGAAAGGGCAGAGATCAGGGGTCAAAGGTTGAAGCTCACACACACACACACACACACACACACACACACACACACACACACACACACACACACACACTAAGTAACTGAACACAGACTTGGGTATGGAAGGGAAGCTTGCACTGCCTGGATCAAACAGCTGTCTGCCACAGAGACCAGCAGCTTAGAGCAGCTATTGGCACAGATGTGGTCATGTGTTACAGGGCAGCCACCTCCAGCCAACCAGTCATCTGCCAGCTGTGTCTCTCTCTCTTTCTCTCTCTCTTTCTCTCTCTCTCTCTTTCTCTATCTCTTCTGTCTCTCTCTCTCCCTCCCTCCCTCTCTCTCTCTCTCTCTCCTCTCTCTTTCACTCTCTCTTTCTCTCTCTCACACACACTCTCTCACTCACTCTCTCTCTCTCTGTCTCTCTCACTCTCTCTCTCTCTATCTCTCGCTGTCTCTCTCTCTCTCTTACTCTCTCTCCCTCCCTCCCTCCCTCTCTCTCTCTCTATCACTCTCTCTCTTCTCTCTCTCACACACACTCTCTCACTCTCTCTCTCACTCTAGCCCTCTCTCACTCTCACTCTCTCTCACTCTCTCTCACTTTCTCTCTCTCTCTGCCCCCCCTCTCTCTCTCACACACACACACACACATACACACACACACACACACACACACACACACACACACACACACACACACACATCACAGCAAACATATGCTGCTCCTCCCCATCTCCTCTTCTCTTCATAAGACAGACACACACACACGTAACACTTGTACACACACACACACACACACACACACACACACACACACACACACACACACACACACACAATCACACACTCACACAAATGTCTTGCATGATTCAGGGGCAGATGCCAGGCTCAGAAGTGTAATTAAGACTAAACAAGCAGTCTGCTGCAACATATGAATGTGTCATGTAAGTATGTGTGTGTGTGTGAGAGAGTGTGTGTGTGCGTGCGTATGAGTATGAGTGTGTGAGCATGTATGTACGTACGTATGTATGTATGTGTGTATGTGTCGTGTGTGTGTGTGTGTGTGTGTGTGTGTGGTGTGTGTGTGTGTGTGTGTGTGTGTGTGTGTGTGTGTGTGTGTGTGTGTGTGTAGGAGGACCTCTTATGTTCTTAGGGCTGCTCCAGTTGAAATCTGATGAGGGCTTATAGAGAGCAGCTGGACAAGTGGGACACAGAGAGTGGAGATTAAACTATCTCACCTCACAGCACAGCAGGGAGCAACACACACACACACACACACACACACACACACACTTACAAACAGTTACTCACTAAAGCACACACCACGCGCACACACACACACACACCACACACACACACACACACACACACACACACACACTAACACACACACTAACATCATGGTTCTTCAAACACTCTCATCACTTCCATCTTTAGACCCTTTAGTAATGGGGGATGTTTGAAAACTTGGCGTGTTGTCATAGAGACAGAAATTGGCCTTGGGTTTGACAATCCAACACTTCCCCCCCCAAATCCCTACCAGTGGCACCCAATGTAGCGGGGTATTAGCAAGAGGGCTAACGCCAACAGATACTTGGCATCTTAACCCCCCCCCCCCTCCCCTCAATGCCCATATGACTTCAATGCCCATATGTTTAATTTGGGACACTGGATGTGTCCACTCCAGTTCAACGCCAGTGCGGAGCGTACAGTTTAAAATGCCACGCTGGTTAACATCTCACTAGGGCGGAGCGTACAGTTTACAGTTTAATGTCCATCTCACTAGGCTGCAGTTTCACG
>NW_024879854.1:0-60511 GCF_900700415.2 Clupea harengus | reverse complement strand
GCTGCGACGGCACCGAGTCCGACAGCGGCGGCGGAGGAGGAGGCGGCAGCGGGAGCGTGGGAGCTGACGACCGGGGCAGGAGCCTCTCCAACAGCCCCAAGCCCAACCACCACCACCACCACCACTCCCAAGCCCACCTCGCGGAGGACGGCAGAGCCACCGCGCCGGGGACGAGCGACGGCTCCAAGCCCAGCGCTATGGAGAGTCTGTTCGGCGGGGCCATCGCCGCCACCGTCGCCGCCTCCACCACCGCCACCGCCGACAAGAACCCAAAGGACAGCAGTGTGCGCCGGAGGAAAGCGGCCAACCTCAACAACATCATTCACCGGCTGGAGAAGGCTGCCAACCGCGACGAGCTGGGTAACGAGTGGGAGTTCTGAGAGAAGAGAGAGAGCGAGAGAGAGAGATGAATAGAGGGGGAAAAGAGAGAGAGAAAGGTTCTCATTTAGTTTTCTAATCTGCCTAAGGTGAGACTTTTTTTGGAGGGTTTGTTTCAGTGTGTGGAGGCAAAGAAAGGAGACGAGAAACTTTCCCAACGCGTTTTCCCAGTCCTGCAGGATACAGGCCTGGGATCAGTGGAACTCTTTAACATGCACAAGGCATCACTCATCCACAAGTCTCTACACACTTACCAACATACGAGAGTTGAGACGAAAAAAAAACCTTTTGATGTGTGGAAATGGAAAATCCATATAGTGTTTGCCTTTTTCTAGAGAAATTCAGGAGGCGTATCTTCCCTTACGCCTCCTGTTTGTGTGTGTGTGTGTGTTAGTTTGTGAAAGGGGAGATGTTCAAAATAGTCTGACAAGAAAAAGCCAAACGTTTGAAAATTAAAAAAAAAAAATTGTGGAGACTTTCTTTTCCACAAAGCCTTCCCCTCACTTCCCACCTCACGCCATGTAATGGCTATGCAAGTTTCACGCAAATTCTTTTACGGTTCAAAATTTTTATGATTAGAACATTTTCATGGAAGAGGAAAAAAAAAAGAATCTTTTATAGCAGAGTTTGCCAGTAAGAGATTGCAGTCTGTTGACTCTAAACGACACTGCTTTGGAACTCTAAATATATAGGGTGGCAAGTGATATTTAGAAATAATAACAAACTTTTTGAAAGATGTAGTTGAAAACTCACTTTAAAATCTCACATTTTTGAAATTTCACCAGAAAAAATGCAATAGTCAGGAAACCTGTCGTAGCTGGTTAGTGTTACTTCATATGGCATGTAGAGGACTCTGAGGTCTAGAGTGTTGTTATTTTCATAGCTTTACTGAACTCAGAGAACCAAGAAAGACTGTTTCATACCTGTACACTCCATCTTAGGCCAAAATCAGGAGAAAAAAAAAAGTTATTGAAAAAGATTTGTACAGTTTGTGGAGGAATTGTTCCTGTTTTAGATATTTTTAAAAGAGAGAGAGAGAGAGAGAGAAAAAAAAAGCGTACGCTTCTTGACCTCACTGAGCGACCACACATTAGACACCTCAACCAGGGCAGGCAGGCAGGCAACGGATGCACCGCATCACTTTCTCTCACAACCACACACACACTCTCACACACACACACACACACACACACACACACACACACACACACACACACACACACACACACTTCATTCAGGAGCACCTCTCTCAGCACTTAGCAATACACAGAGTCTCCGTTTTGCCAAAGGTTTCGACTACCGTGCAGAGCTCCAGCATGTGCAGAACTAATCAAATGGTCCTCAACTGCTCACGTAGTTTTATTCTTTTTTTTGCACAGGCGAAGACGTTTTGTACCTTTCCCAAGGCTAGTCAAAATAGGGCCTGTGACTCAAAGGGAGATAAAGGTGTATCTTCTGTCAGGCAGCAGGAAGAATACCCTCCTCACAGAACCCGGGTCCTTTCAGGCTCTCTCCCGTATGCATTGTGGCAGTGTTGGCTCAGATTGAGTGAACACTTTTTCCTTTTTTTTTTTTGCGAGAGAGACTTCTCTTTGAGAGAAAAAGGACCCAATGCTGTCCATAAGAACTACTCCATGTTTGTGTCCACTCCATGGAGCGATGGAGCCAGCGGATTGGTGGTGGACGAGAGGGAGATAGCAATCGGAGCACTTTCTGGATCCGCTTGGGTCAGGTGCATGAGGCCAGGATAAGGTCAGAGGTCACCGGAGTCGAAGTTACAAGAGCATGGGAACGAAAAAAAAAAAAAGAACCCTACCAAACAACCCCACCACCATTCCCCAATCTCACAGAGTCTGCCTGCCCACTGCCTCTCCTATGTGTGTGTGTGTGTGTGGGTAGGGGGACGTATATATTTTCTAGGTCTGTGTGGTTTATACTTGTATATGTGCACACATATCGAGTGCGTAACTGCCACCCTGTCTGTCTAAGCTCCTTTAGCAGCTACATGACTTTGTACACATTAGGTTACATTCTTTTTTCTCATATAAGAGACTCACAATAGTTAACCCTTTTGTTCTTTTGTTTATTTTGGGTGTTTATTTATAGATGCTGTATTTTACATATTAATGTCTTATTCTGATTTTAATTCTGTTATTTTTATTTTATGGAAGGGACTACGTGAGGTCAGGTTACACTTTTAAAGACTGCAGGCAGTATATGGCTTATACTTGTGATCCATGTCTGTTTTATGAATTCAAATAATAATAATTATATTGATAGTGTCATGTATATTCTATTTTAAATGAGCTGGATGAGTAACACAGTGTTCAGTGTTGATACTTATATCATCGTAGGTGTGTGCATTATTATGTTGTAACTGCTCCCTGTCATTTAAACTTTCAGTTTTTATTTGTTTTTGTTTTCCTTTTTTGTCTTTCGGTAGAAGTATACCTGTAAGAGGGCTGCGAGTGTTTGTTAGAGTTCCCTCACTCGGCTGGAGGCAAAGCCGCTCACCTGGCCCGGCGGTTCAGAGGATTTAGCCCCGTGCTATGCCAGAGAACTAAAGAACAAGTACACGGCGAAGAACCCAGGCTTGGAACCGTTCAAGGGCTCAATGGACAGAGTTATCCCGAGTGGTTCTTTAGCTTTGGCTTTGACTCCTTAATGTTGGGTGAGAATTTTGTTGATTCTTTGGCCTCTGGGTTGTGTCACGACTGTGCCCTTGATTTCAGTATGATTAGATCTGTGAGAGGATCTCGCCCGATACTGGTGCTGATTTTTTTCTTTTCTTTTTGAATCGCTGTCTGGTTGCTTCCGTGAAGGACGGAAGAAGCTGAGAGTCTTTCAGGCACTAGCTCACCACAAAACGTATCACGCCAATTACAAGCTCACATGCAATACACTAGTAAGAAGCACTTAAGTGGTTACTGAAAGTTTTCGATAAATGTATGCTTGTTTTTATTATCACTTAGAGCTGACTACATTGGTTATTGCTTTGAATTTAACTACTCATTGCTAATTTGAAAGTCAGTTTTTTTATTTTTTATTTAACCTTCAAGGTTATATTCTCTGCATAATTATGTAATAATTATGTAGTGGTACATGAATTGCATAAGAATGCAAAAATGAAGTACAATACTGACGATGTAAGTTTAGATGTAACACGTCCTAATATATTGCCTTAACACCTGCGGAACAAAAATGAAGCACAGAAGTCCCCAACTGAAACACTTAAAAGGTCAAAGGTAATTTTAAACTGATGTTATTGTCCCACAACGGTGCATGTATGTCAAAATAAAAAAACATCCCTGTCAGCAAACATACAGCTTTACACTGCTTCATAAGCTAGATTTTGAGGGCTGCTTTGAAAGAACATTGTGTGACACGTGCCCTGCAAAACAATGTTTTTAGTAATGTGAACAAACAGCCATTGAAGGATGCGTTTGAGTCGCACTCGAAGATGCCTTACACATTTGTCCAGCCCCTTACTGCACGGTTGAAAACCTATGTCTTCCACATGGCAAAGCCAGGCATTGATACAGTGCACAGCACTCCCGAGTCACATCATCTCTCCATCGCCATCATGATTCCTTAAAGCTACTGAAAAGTCTCACACACAACTCCAAAGCACAGAGAGATCTCAAACACAGTTAAGCTTTTTAGACACAATTCTAGTCTTACGCAAGATTTAAAAAACAACATGGGAGCAGTTGTGACTGGGGGCTTTGGTTTATGGATCTATAAGAACATTTTTCATAGAGCCCAAATAGCTGTTTCCAGTGGAATTTGGCATCAACACTACTGTGAGGTTTCTTACGATGCTCATAAAAAGCAGTGAGTTGGTAGTTGGACCTGTAAACCAAGGATGGTATAGCCACAACTGCAACAGGATACCTCTATACTTCTCATTAAAAAAACAGCTAATGTTCATGTCTGTTGCCGTCAGTCATCTTAAAGTGAGTGCGCACACTAAAGGATTGATGAACCTGAAATGGAAGGAGTTGGGATTTCATGTCAGTTTCCATCTAGTGTAAAGTTTGTGTTCTATAAGAAAAAGTTACTGGCCCATTGAACGGGTATCATTAAAACTCCCAGTTGACTGTAAAAGGTAAAGTTACAATGTAAGGCATAACATCACCCAATTCAGCTTCATTTAGCGCTAACACCTCTGCCCTGATCTCCTAATAGATCAGTTGTTTGGTAATGCTGTGGGGCACATGATACTATTTTTCTCTCGCATACACTGCCCTTGCTGAAGTGATAGTGAACATTTTAACCTGATAACAAAATGGTGCTTACAGGAACAAAATTGCAGAGTTCATGAAATTCAGTCAAGTCTATTTACTCTTTAATTCTTAAAACTTGACCAGAATTGTGGCCTATCTGGCTGAATTCCGAAGGTTTAAGTTTTAACAGGAAATGCATTCAAGAAGTGGACCAACTTTTGGATACTGACGCAGAAAATGCATCTACTTGACAAGTCTGACAAAGACATAATCTATCTACATACATCTGTAACAGACCCGTTGAAATATAGGTTGCAGTTTCTGCCATGCCTCTCCCTCAGAACTTTTTTTTTCTCAGTTTGTATCAGGCAGCCACATGTCCTACCCTCTCCTCACCCTGTCTCTGTCACATAGCTCAGTCATCTCTGCTGGTGTGTGTGTGTGTGTGTGTGAATGTGTGTGCCAATCCATGGTTGCAGCCGGGGTGTGTTGGAGTGTGATGGCGCTCGTTGACATAATGGTGGGGGCCAGCAGGCTGGTACACAGAGCCCGCGCCGCACCAAAAACACGTCACCTCGTCACCTCCATACTGACATCTCTCTTAGTTTGTTTTCATTTGATTTGTTTTTCTTTTGTGCGTTTTTCTGTATATTACGTGCAGCATTTTAAAACCAAGGCAAAGCATAATTTCAACATTGGTGCCAGTTCTGCCAGTTGGCGTAAGTATTTTCCGCTGCATTCAACCCATTTGGTCTTTGTTCATTTTGTTCCATCGTGTGATCTCTTTTTTGTCTTTTATTTTATTTTATTTTGTTATTTAGCCCACAGCTAAACATCCTTCTTGTAGATGCATTGCATACTCACTGACGGGTAGTGAGCTGTGAAGCACGGCATGGCTTTGGACTAGTAAACACCCAAAAGAACACTGGTTGACAAGAAGAGTACTGCATACATTGTTTGTGCAGGTTTTCCAACTGCTTGCCTCGAGTTCTGACTGGTTTCATCATCTTCAAATGGAGCAAAACAATGTCCACTCCTCTCACTTGTTCAGGTAGACCATGTACAATATTTGCAAAAACCAATGTCTTTTGTTTTGGTCAAATTTCAGGGGGTTATCCTTTGCAAATATTTTTCTATAGAACTAAAGTAGATTTCTATAGATACTATGGAGGATTTCATATTAAATTGTACAGAAAAACCTATAACCTTGTATCCTTTCTTAACATCAGTAAACATCAGTAAGCATTATCATTTTGTGTTATAAATATAAGTAGTGGTAGATTTTGTAGTGAATTTTGTCCATAAGAAGACCTCAAAGACCTCACTTTCCTTAAATCTTAAAAGGTGAACTCACAAGACATTATTTGAATATGCAGTTTGGTATAGAGAGATTTCACTGTATGCATTGACCCTTCTTAATTAATTAACATTTGTTCACCATTTGCCAGCACTACCTGCGATCTCTTCACAACATTCATGGATTTCATGTAACTCCTTATTCACCTTGATTCGTTGGGACACTGTTGTAGACTGTTACATTCAGTAATTTTTTTTTAACACAAATAATGATGTGTGTGTGTGTGTGTGTGTGTGTGTGTGTGTGTGTGTGAGATTATCCAAAATGTGGAGGCTGAACACTTGAACATACAAATACCTGTCCTTTTTTGTGTTTGTGTAAGTGATACCTGTAGCCAAACACCATAGATGTAAACATTAAGATCAGCTTTTGTCTCTCCGATCTGTAGCTCCCTGTTGATTCATGTCACTACACTGATTGCATTTTTGCCATTACATAATCCCAGTCTGAGGCGTTTCATTTTAGCAGTGGATGAAATGTTTATATGGAGAGGATAAATACATTTTGTTTATGGATATGTATGTATTGTTCAGAGATCATCCTCCAACACAGAATATATTAGTCAAAGCACACTGAATAGCAGTCTATATTATTTGAACAAAAGACATGAATCATTTCTTTATATGTCGTGATTTCAAGTGTGGAATGGAAAGCAAAGGTTTCTACCAAATGTTTCTTCCTGTCATCATTTAGGGGGACTCCTGTACCAAACCTAAATGCAGCTGAAACCATTAGTCAGTGAATAATCAAATTAATTTGTGCCATATATCTGATTTTGTGTGATATCAGAAACTGAAGATATTATCATTTATCAATCCAGTCAACCAAAAATGACTTTTGTCGACAAAAACAGTACAGCGGTACATAGTGATAAAGATTGTGTCAAAGAGTTGCGTGGTCTGGGTACTTCCTGGTTGATTTCCATGGAGGTGAAAAGAAAATGGGGCTTAAAAGTGTGTTCTTTGAAAATGGAAATACAAAAGGAATCAGTTTGGGGGTCTGCTTGTATGTATGTTATGTGCAACATCGTGTGGCTCTTCGAGGGCTACGTTTTTTTTGTCTTTTTGTCTTGTTTTCCCCCCTTTTTCCTGTAACTTGGCTGGTCCTGTTGTTTCTATAAGCTCAGGTGGAAACTCCTTTTATCTTGTTGGTCTTTGTGCTCTCCCTCCAGTTAGCTGCCCACTGCAGCTGTCTGCTGTTTTTCTACACGGAAAAAAAGTATATATATAGATATGTTTTAAAGCTGCAGGATGTTAGTATTGGTTCATCCTTTACGTGAAATAAAAAAAAAAAAATGCCATTTTGTTCTTTTGGGATTGATCTCATTTTTTTTTGTTTGTTTGTTTGTTTTTTCATGTAATCACCTAGCCTGTTCTCAGCACTGTACAATGGTCCCTATCTGATACAGAAAAGCAATATCACTGTACGATACTCACTATGTATTTCTGTTGTTGTTATTACTATTCACTAGCACCCTAGGTGTGATAATTGAAGTAAATATCTTTTATACAAACACAAGGATTGTGTGGTGTGTGTGCTTATTTAAATACTTTCATTTAAAGCAGTGTTTGTCAGGCTTAGGCCATGCTGATGGAAACCTCCTTAGTTTCTGCATAGGAAAAAGTCTAGTCATACAATGTAAAACGGAGAGGCCAGTAAATTATGGAATACCACTGGCATCAGCACTTGGCACTTTTGTTGTGTACATGCTTAGGTATGCATACCTTCTGGACATTGTCAAAAAGCAAGGCGTTACTTCACATTGGTATGCATGCGCCTCCTAATCATACTTACAGTGGTGCTAGAAAGTTTGTGAATCCCCTTTCTGAAAGTCTGCGTGACTATGACCTAAATGTGACCAGGTCTTTATCCAAGTCATCAAAATTGATAAAGAGAAGCAGATGCAATATCTATTCACTAATTTATTTCTTTATTGACCAAATGATCCCAAATGAAATGACCATAGTGTTAAAAAGTATTTGAACCCCTCGTTCCAATAACCAGTGTGAACCCTTTTAACAACAACTACAATCAAACACTTCCATGAGCTGTAGATCAGTCCTGCAGAACAGCTGGGAGGAAGTTTGGCCGGTGATGTTAGTAGGCTTTCCTGCATGCCCCCCTGCTTCATGTTCTCTCACTACATTTCTGTTGGATTCAAATACTGACTCAAGTCATTTCAAAATGCACATTTCCTCTGTCTTAACTAATTGGTAAACTGACTGGAGTGTTTTGGATTGTTGTCTCTCTGAAAGATCCATCCTCTAATGATCTTCACCTCACAGATGGCTACTGTAACATTCTGCTGCAGAATGTCCTGGCACAATGCAGAATTCATAGTTGTTACAATGATTGCATGCCGTCCCGGTCCTCAGGCAGCAAAACTGAATCAAAGTCATGAGTGCAATAGTCCACTACCTGTCTGTCCTCGATTCCACCAACCTCGTTGCTTTCCTTCCTCGTTTCCTTTACATTTTTATAACAGGGAAGAGCTAGGAAGGGGGGATTGACAAATAAGGAATTTCAGAATTACTCAGTGTCTTAGATCATAGATAATGCCTATGGGAGACAGTGAGGTTAGATGGAGTTACTGAAAAAGAAGACCAGAAACATCCTCAATATCTTTTTGTTGGTTTGTTTTACAGGCACAGTGACAGTGTCTGACATTTCACAAATGACCAGTCAACCTAAAAATGTGATTTATGCTTGGGAGTTCTTGCAAAAACAGTTACTTCCAGCGATGGAAATACTGCCTTCTGTAGCTGTAAGATTCAAAGTTCAGCTGGGCATGGCTTACAACACATTGATGTATGTATTGCACACTACTTAGGATTCCCAGGATTAGACTACCATGTATATTCATCTAAGCAGTAGAAGTTGTTTAAAATGGGTTGTACCAAACAATGGATTTTTTTCAGACAATACCATATTAAACCTTTGCTCATTTTCAAACAATGGACTGAAACAGTATTGAGACATAAATTGCCGATCCCTGAAGAAAAATGTATCCGCATGACCTTAAGTCAACCAACCAGGCATAATGAGTCCGCATATGTGGTGCATAGCTGCTCTTATATTATAAGCCTTGAATTCAGCAACTGGGCTATTTTACATATTTCACACTAACAATAAGAGCTAGTGCCATGGCTATAAGTAGCCCAACATACATTTCTGCCCTGTCGCCGAGCTTTCTCCCTTCCATGCTCTGGTGTTTCTTCCGCTGCAGCTCCTCTTGACGTGATCGAATGTCTCTGTCTCGCTGGAGCTGCTCGCTATAGTATGACTTAATGAAATTGTCAAAATTATAGACATTTTTACTGTCTATACCAGCTACGGAGGAGCTCCGGGATTTCGTCTGCTGACCAGTGCTGCTCCCTGATGTTTCCTTTGCAGAGGGCCTGCTAGCCCTCAGCAGGTCCGTCTGTGTCAAGATGCCTAGATCATATTTCTTCCGTAGACTTTTATTGCCCAACACAATGTATGCCTCGCTAATTTGGGAGAATCGACGGGTTGCTTGTTCACTTCCGGCATTTTTATCAGGATGGTAGATGAAAGACTGTTTATAATATGCAGTCTTAATCTGAACCTGAGTTGCAGTAGGTGATACTTCCAGAATGTCGTAATACGCTTCTTTACTTTTGAACAGAAGTGTGTCGTCAGTATAATTGTTGCTAAAGCATCTCTTAACCAATATCGGGGAACTGCTATAATCTTTTCTTCCGGTACGGTATCTCAGTGTGCAGAAGGTTCTGGTCTGGTCTCTCCGGGTTCGGCAGCTAGTGATCTTTGGATGAATCGTTCCAGTATTCCACCAAATGTTCACTCCTGTTTTAAGTTCATTGGGTCTGAAGCAGAAGGTTCTTGTCGCAGGTCGATTACGTAGCAGAGGTATGCCTTTGCAGCCCAAGCGCATTCCTATGACTTCTAAACATGTGTCCGACTGTTTCCCAAACGGAGTCCTTCCATAGTAATTTCTGTGAAGATACATTCTTTTAGGATCAGTTCCATGTTCTTGACGAGTGGTGGGTAAGGGTGACTGACTGCTGAATCCCTGAGCTGACGAACGTGCCTTCTCGGTTTCCCTTAATGTAGATGTTTTATTTGACAGTACACCTTGAGCACTACTTTGTCCACTTGTACAAATCGAGTCCAAGAATGATTGAGAGTGTCTTGATTTGAAAATTCCATAAGCCTTCCTCCCCAACACCATTCTGACCTCCGCCATGGTAAAGTTGTTGAACCGCAGTTACGACTGACTGTTTCTCATTTTCCGGTAACTTAAACGTAATCCAATCAAAAGTGTCTTTAGTTTGAGGTCTATGGAAGTGATGACCAATCAGTTGACATTAAATTCATACTATGCCCCGATAGGTGCTTCTTTATTTGTGACGTCATTGAGCGTACCTTAACATTTCACGTGTTGACGTTGGGCGTGTTCTACCAGCCAAGCGTTTAGCACTGCTGCGCAAAACGTTATGAAAGTCTGACGTGCATTTTTAAGTAGGAAAAATCCTACTTATGTAAAAGTACACAGGCATCAGTAGCAAAATGTAGATAAAGTATTAAAGCAAAAGTAGTTGTTTGGTCCATCTGACTGATATATATGACAATATTAGATTATTAATACTAAAGCATTAGTGTGTTAGCAGCATGTTATTGGTGTAGCTAATGGAGGTGGAGCTAGTTTGAACTACTTTATATCAGAGGGTGTACGCGGGACTCTGTGCGGATATCCATGTATCCTACACATTTTTGTGACCACAAGGGCACCAACTGTGCATGGACGGACAACAAGCAGAGTAGAATGTATAATACCCTTGGATACCACTGATGCACGTTAACACATAATACCACTGGGTACCACTCATGTTATACCACTGTCATGTTGTTGTTGTTATTATTCTACTTTATCGACTACTTGGATTCAGTTTGTGCCCTTGTAAGATAGGGGCTTTCACAAAAAAAATAAGGACAAAACGGTCACTTGGACCCTAGCAAACCCTTGCATACTCCTAGATGCCTATAGTGTAAAAACAAATGTCCCACCCACATTCCATGAAGACCTGCCCCACTCTGCTTCTGATTGGCGAGTAGGCTACTAGTTGCCTTTGTTGGTTAAGTTGGCTAGGTTTAGGCAAGAGAGGAGTGAGATGGTGGATGTTGTTGAAGTATTTTGTCACAAATTAAATCATATATGTTTCTGTCCAACAAAATACAAATGACAAAATACTCAAAAGTAATTAGTTATGTATTCTACGTACATATCATTTAAATACTACCCATCTCTGTTTATATACAGTTTTATATTCAGGGATGCCAGGTACATCTGAGGGGTTATGAGATGATTAATGGGAGAGGGAAGAATACAAAAAAAGTGTGAGTGGAATTATAAAGTAACATTAAATGGAAATACTCAAGTGAAGCACAAGTACCTCAGAATTGTAGGCTACTTAAGTACAGTGCTTGATTAAATAGTGAGTTTTCCACCATTGGTTTAAATAGTTACCAATCCATGTCAATTAATTTGATGATAACCATGGTGCTATTGTAGGTCTTCAACAAAAAAGTACAAAACATTTCTGCCATGTTCATTTCTTTTTAATGAGATTATAGCAAGACAGAATACTAAATATGTTTAAATATATCAGTGGTAACATATGTAAATGTTCTCGAACAGTGGGCTATGTCTCGAATCACCACATAAAAATGATTGATGTCTTAGTAATTGCATTGTTGGCTGTCATTATCGAATCACACAAAGTTATTTGTATTATTGTTGACGAACCTCTGGACGTTGTGAGCCTGTTAAATAAATTGTACTTAAACAAACGAAGCCGTATGTGAATACGACTATGCGTTTTCTGCTCAGTTTACGGAGCGTTCTTCCAGTTAACCATTCTCAAGCAAGCTGTTGTTTTGCAACATGTCAGAGGGCTTAAGCACGACAGTCCCAGAGGCTGGGAGGCAGTATCGTACAGTGTTCATCTGACAGTCAACGCCCACCCTCCCTGGGTAGCACACAAAGAAGAACACAACGGGCGCGACATTTCAACATCATTTGCCCTCGTTCGATCACACTTTGTACCTAGCAAGAGCAGGACGTTGTGTTGGTTTGCATGCAGCAGAATGGGACTGGCGAGACATCTAATGGAGAACAACCGGCGCTCTCTTTTAGAACACCTAGCCCGCTCCCCATGGCTACATCACGGGCAAGAAGGTTTGCTCAAGAGGGGCGAGCGGTGCCCCAGCCAAGAGTGATGGTGGTATTTTCTGCGGCGAGCGAGACCGATAAACAAGGGGATGCTATGTCGAGCTCAGAGTGCGCGGACGATGAATATAGAAAACCACCCATGCCCGCCCCCAGTCTGAACCTGGGTAAATCTCTTCGCACTTTCAGCCCAGCACAGGAGGTAAGGAACGGGCTCGAATTATTATTAGCTAGGCTAAATCTAAAATGGGGACAGGCCACTGAACATGTAGTTATGTCCCGGTGTTGTGGCCTGTTTAGAACAACTGAAAAGCTTGCTTGTTTTCATAGCGTTATTAATTTCCGTACAGTAACATTTCGGTTTCCATAGGCAACAGATGCATTTGCCATGATGGTCTTTTCCCGTGTATTGGACTGTCATTGGTTCAAGATAATACTCTGTGTTCGTGTAGTTGAACCTCATTGGTTTAAAAGCCCACAAGGCCAGTTGGCCTCATGTTCTAATTGGCTCACATCACATATTAGCTACCTTGAGGGGATTAACCTGGTTTAATCATGTTTTGGAAGGACTCTATTTAGGCCGTCTTGTTCAATGATGAACAATGCTGCTGTGTAGGCAACAATACCTTGTCAAGATTCCATAACATTGACACCAATTTTTGACACCAGTTATCAGTGTCAAAGTAAACCATTGCACTTCTGTAAAGTAATTTGCCATGTCAATTGCAAAAAAAATAATGGAATGCTTCAAGAGCTGGTATTAAACTGAAGCCTGATGGAACTGTGGAAGGATGATGTTCACCAGTAGTTCTGTCCAGTCTATAAATATGGATTAATTTCAAATATTTTGATGTAATCAAATACAAAGATGTTTGTTTACATTTTTAAGGTCCTCAGAAATATAAGTCATTTCAATGAAATACCTCAAATAAGATGTGTGCAATACACTTTGGGGAATACCTATTAATCCCACGAGTCCTTTAAACCCACTTTCAACTTTGAAGTCAAGTGGAAAAAAAGAGAACATTACTTTGTGCTACTCATTATTTTAACCTGACCAGCAATTTGTTACCTCCATGTAATTTTTTTATTGCACACCAATCACATTTGCCAATGTTGAGTTAGCCCCGCCCGTGTGCATGCAGTCAGGGGACCCTCACTCAGTCACTAAGTCACTAAAAAACGTTGGTGTTGCTTTTGTTTTAGGTGGGCGTAAATGGTACAGCGCTACAAAAACTATTGAATGGCAATAACCTGATATTTCTGTATATGGGCAAAATAATAATTCATATGATGCTTAATCCACATTTTATTTAGGCTAATTGCATAATTTTGTAAATATTTCATTACCCAGAAAGAAAAAACCACAAATCGTAGAGGCATGTCGTCTTTACCATGAGGGCACAATAGGTCTTTGAGGGAGAGAGTGGTGGCCAAGAGCAGAGTAAAGGCTCATCAGGGACGGGAGACCTTCCTCAGTTCAGCAGTAGAGAGGGAGATTTCGGAGTGTCTTCATGTAGGCTGTAAACAAGATGTTAGGGTATGCTAAATATAGGCTACGTATAATGGAATAAATGAAAGAATGTCAAATGTTAGGTTTGTGATGTGAGCTAAAGGCAGGTCTGATTAATGTGTCCTTGTCCTTTTACAATCCTCACAGATCCTGTGGGACTGGGGTTGGGGCTTCACACAAGCAGACCTTTTAGATCTTGTTGAAGATTATGTTGTGGCTAGTGGCATTCAGAGCCCATTCACCAATGAGAGACCAGGGCTAAAATGGTTTTATTGTTTTATGCCATGTCATCTTAAGCTGACCATTCGCACGTCAGAACAGTTTCCTGTGGCTACAGCAAGGGCCTCAGCTGATACTGGCATTTTCACCCACTGGTTTGAGTTGCTCATAAAGACAATAGATCACACAGACGTCACAACAAAACCCCAAAATACCTACAATGTAGATTTGTCACTGATGTGTCCTTAGGAAATGTTCTGGCTTCAAAGGGATGTAAGATTGTTTACCAGAGTACATGTGGAAGTGGGGGTGGACAGATAAACTATCTGTATCACTGAGAATGCTCAAAGGGATGTAACCATCACACAGATGACCATCTGTATCACTGAGAATGCTGCTTGGCAGGTCCTGCTTCCATACGTTGTCTACAAAGGGACACATTTGTACAGTTCTCTGTGTCAAGGTGGTCTAGAACGCACCCATTTTGCTATGGAAAAGATCCAGAAGACACTATTTCACAAACCTCTTCCTAAAAGAATCCGCTCGGTTCTCAGACCTGACATCACCCAGGATTTCAGAATCAGCATCAGAATTGTTTTTATTGCCAAGTAAGTTTACGCCTACCAGGAATTTGTTTTGGCATATTGGTGCAGACAATAAACATAAAAAACATAATAAGTACTACAGAACATACGAAAAAACAATATATAAAATTAAATATATAAAATAAAATAAAAAGTTAAAAATATTAGAAACTATTCAAATATTAAAAAAGATAATAAAATAAAATATTAAAAGATATTTGCAGAATATTAGGTGGAGGAGCTGTGCAGTCTATGCAGGAATGTGCAAGACGAATGCAATGTGCAAGGTAATGTAATGTAATGTGTGTTAACGTAACACATTAGTCAGATCTTGAGGCGTGGGGGTGGGATAAGAGTCCAAGTCAGGGGGGGGTCCCGGGTCTTGTTGATGAGGCCAACTGCAGCCAGGAAGAAGCTGGTCTTGTGGCATGAGGTTTTGGTCCTGATGGACCGCAGCCTCCTGCCGGAGGGGAAGTACCTCAAAGAGTTTGTGTCCAGGGTGGGAGGGGTCAGCCACAATCTTACCTGCACGCCTCGGTCCTGGAGGCGTACAGGTCGTGTAGAGATGGCAGATTGCAGCCAATTACCTTCTCAGCAGAACGAATGATACGCTGCAGTCTGCAGTGTCGACTGGGGAGTCACTCAGGGTGATGGGGAAATAAAGAAACAGTGACAAAATAAACTCTGTTGCTCTGTTGCCAACAGAGACAAAATCAGGAAGGAGGATTATCAACAGAAGCTGCAAGACGTGTTGGACATTGGACATTGCCTTAAAGCCTAAAAACCTGAATAGTGGATTTGGAAGCACAGGGATCTATCCATTCAACCCACAGCGTGTCATAGAGGGGATGGAGAACAACACACCATTTGCCATATAACATAACATAACACAACTACTGAAGAACCCTTTACCATGCCTCTAGCCGTGCCATTTACTGTGCCTCCAGTCGCATCAGTGAGCCCATCAAGGGATGATGAATCAGCCTCCCAAATATCGAGTCGATTCCTGGGTCCGACATACTGAACATTACTGACCATTGAAGTTTCCAGGTCCCAGCCAACATCATCCTCTATTCCAAGCAGCCTTTCAAACTCTTCCTCTACCGCAGACAGTAAGGTGAAGGATTTTTTCCTACAGCGCATCCTGCCAAAGCAAAAAGTGCCTGCAAACAAAAGGAAGAGAATTGCAAACAGGAAATATGGAGAATCACTTACCTCAGGGAAGGCTCTGGAGAGATTAAACCAAACTGAAGACAAAAAAGAAACAAAGAAAAACAGGAAAAGAAGAAAAGAAAAACAGCCAATACTGACAAGGACGAAGACGAAATACGCAAGGAGGAAGAAGGAGCCAATGTCGTAACAAATTATTAGGAGTTTCCAATAGCGATGTCTATTACACAGTAATGTTCATTATGAAGGGTTTATTCTAAGCTAAGGAAATAGCGATTCATAGTTACAGGTAATTTATACACTAATGAAACCATAACTATGAATACAATATTTCATTCTTACTAAAAGATGTCAAAAAAACTACAGACTGTACCATCATGCATCAGCACCACCAGATGGAGAGAGGTACGTGAGGAAGTTCCTTGACAGAGGCCCAAACAACACTTACCATCGACATTTGTGGGAGAAGGTTGAAGATGTTGAACGCAGGCTAACCTGGAGGGTGCTGCCCATTTTGATCTCACCAGTCATAAGGAAATAGAGACCCTCCACAAAAACTAAAACAATGAAATTAGCTGATTGCATGAAATGGAATTACAATCTATTCCTTGTTCGTGAGCTGTTCTGCATTAAATGTGTTTTTGATGTTGAGGGTTATTGGTTCAGGTGATGGAGGAGAGAGAGAACAAACATAAGTAAAGGGAGACGGGGCATTTTTCACTTTTCAAAACTTAACATGTCACTGAAAAAATATTGCTGTTTTTAATTATTTATATTATATTTATATTTATATTTCATGGACTTATTTGGAACACACGCAAGCTTAAATGGTGCACACCCTCAGTACCAATTAAGCCCATGCCAGACCTTTGACTCATATAAAGTATTAAAATATATTTATTTCATAATCTAAAATGTACATGACCTAATGAATACATTTATAAATGAGAGACTAATCTTGGATTATAATTCAGGTCAATATCAGGTCAATATCTATGCTTAATGGGTACACTTATCTACTGTATGTTTTTCACTCAGACCTTTAGAACTCAAAAGCTCCAAACTACACCTGACATGAATACCTCATTGTTGTTTGTCTGTATAGCAATAGAATTACCTATGAAGGGTCCTAGTGTTAACCAGCAATGCACGTCACTTTTTGTGATTTATGTTTGCTTTCAGTTTCCAGAGGTCATCCCTCTCAACGTAGGCGGCACACACTTCACCACTCGCCTGTCTACCCTCCGACGTTTCGACGACACCATGCTGGCCGCCATGTTCAGTGGACGACACCACATCCCGCGTGATGCAGAGGGCCGCTTCTTTATCGACAGGGATGGGAAATATTTTGGGTGAGAGAGATCTCTCTGAACATGCTATGAGGTTGCCTAGCAGAATAACTAAACCACCACAATTCAAAACATCCCATCATTATTATTTGTGCAGATTTGTAAGCAAGTCAGTGTCAAGTAAACTAGAAATTGAATTAAAAAAAATTGTTTAATTTTACCCTAACTGTGCCAACCCATACATGCCTGTTATAGGGACATTCTCAACTTCTTGAGAGAGGGGGAGTTACCAAAAAGGGACAGAGTCCGCGCAGTGCATAGAGAGGCTGAGTATTATGCCGTTGGGCCACTGCTAGACATCCTGGAGGACACTCAGCCACTCACTGGGGAGAAGGTCCGCCAGGCCTTCCTTGATCTCCTGCCTTACTATAAAGGTGAGCAGTGCTTCTTGACCTCCTGCCTTACTATAAAGGTGAGCAGTGCTTCTTGATCTCCTGCCTTACTATAAAGGTGAGCAGTGCTTCTTGACCTCCTGCCTTACTATAAAGGTGAGCAGTGCTTCTTGACCTCCTGCCTTACTATAAAGGTGAGCAGTGCTTCTTGACCTCCTGCCTTACTATAAAGGTGAGCAGTGCTTCTTGACCTCCTGCCTTACTATAAAGGTGAGAAGTGCTTCTTGCCCATCAGACGCACAGATCTTGTGTTCACGGAAATCAATTTGCACTTTTGTTCTATACAATTTGCACATTTGGACTATACCATTATCATGTATCATTAATGTTGGTCTGCATTGTTGCAAATGTACCTGACAGTGGTCTGTATGCTTACATATGTTATTGAAAATGGCAAGCTTCACAGGCACGCTTGGCGTAGCCTTTTGTGTGTGTTCACAGATACACAGGAATTGTATTACTTACAGCCAATCATCCACAAATAAGTTTTTAAGTCTTTATTTCCTTATTTAACATGCAGGAATTGAGACATATTGCAATACACAGAGTGAAACCGCTCTTTTTTTCTCTCCACAGAGAATCTGGAGCGTATCGTGGAGATCGCCAAGTTGCGCGCCATGCAGAGGAAGGCCCGTTTCGCCAAGCTCAAGGTCTGCGTCTACAAGGAGGAGATGCCTATCACCCCGTACGAGCGACCACTCTTCAACTCACTGCGGTTCGAGCGCTCAGAGAGCGAGGCCAAGCTGTTTGAGCACCACTGCGAGGTGGACGTGTCCTTTGGGCCATGGGAGGCCGTGGCCGATGTCTATGACCTGCTGCACTGCATCGTCAGTGACCTGGGCGAGAAAGGCATAACTGTGGACCAGCAGTGTATCGGCGTCTGTGACAAGCACCTCATCAACCACTACTATTGCAAGAGGCCTATTTATGAATTTAAGATCACTTGGTGGTGAGAGAGAGAGAAAAGGAACTTGGGTCTTCCCTCTGAGGTGGATGGAGGCTTTAAGTGTGCCTCTATAAGCAGGACGTCATCAGGGTTTTACTCACCCTCTGGACTCTGAGCAAAGAATTGGGTCACACCTTATTTGGATGGTCCCCTATAAACTATCTACAGATGCTCAGATTATAAACAAACTATCTGTTGAAACTCTGTTTACTACGATTTATGGTTAAGGTTAGGGTGAGGGATTGGGTTTAGTTAAGATGGTGTTCAGTGAATAATTAGAAAGAAAGAATTTACAACAAACCATCTGTAAAGCCTCCGTAGGTGGACTATCCATATAAAGTGTTACTAAGACTCGTAGTAGCGCTATGCTTTAAGAGAGGAGCCGGCTGCTCTGTTTGTATCTCCTCATCATTTAGTCTTTTAAATGGCAATAGCAATCTTCCTTTTTCCTGGGGAAGCCCCTACAGTTTCATTTAACCTACTGTTTCTGTTTGGTCTTTAAAACAGCAGTTTTATCCTCCTCCATGTATTGTTTGCGGACTATAATGATCATCTGGAAATCTGTGATTGTGAAATGGTATTGTTTTAACAGCAGATAATCTTCTGATCTGCTACATGTCTATATTGTGCAATCTATGACATTAGTAAAGAAATCATTCGTAACTGGATGCAATCAAGAAAACTGGTTAATTGCTTGTGTTTATGTACATTTATATTTTTGTAACCTGTTCTGTATTTTGATTTCGGTTGACATGAGCGTCATGCTATAACTATAAATTGCTTTGCTCAGTCTGTCGATGTTTTAAATGCAATGAAAAGTATAAGGTATTTTTCACATTACACCAGTTTCAGGGAAAATTAAAAACTTAAAAATACTGAAATAATGAGGGCTTTTTAATTAATTGTAGCGTTGGATAGTAGAATTAAAACTTCATTGCTCCCTGAACTCCTGTTCTACCTCCAAAATGTATAGGACAAGAAGGAGATAATTATTTGCCCACAAGGAGGTGAAACATTTTCCACACTATCAGTCCATTGCATCAGTTTGCAATATAAATATTGAATGTATTGTTCCATAAATACAACTTTTCCGTTTTGATTGTCAGTGTTTTTTTTATTTATTTATTGCAATTTGTTATTTATTTATTTTTGTCATCTTTTCACTAATGCAACATGGCATTTATAAATGCTGCTTTCAGTCATATTTTCTGTAACAATTCTGTCATTTTGATTAATGTACGTTTTGTGAAAAATCTGCAGTAGTTATTATGAATTGAACCATAATACCGTTATCAAAAAAATAACACCACAGTTCTGTACTATTTGTGCTCCACTACTGTAGATGTAAATGATTATTATATCCATCCCACCGTTTGCACTGCATTGCCATGCAGCTTATTATATGGTTGCACAAAGGGAATATCCATTCAGATGCAAGATGCTGAAGTGCACCGCTCAGTAGACTGTTACTTACTGTTTTATTATCACTACACAGTTTCTAAGGGGATCTAATAAATTATCTTCATAATCATTGATCAGTCATTATTTTCGAATTGCCATTTTCAGAGATTGTGAACATCCATAAAAAGGGCTAAGAAAGCTCTGATTTGGCTTTTGACAAATAGTTTTAATTTGCATTTATGGCATTCATTGGCCTTAAATAAATGAGTTATAGTCCTCACAGTTCACTATGCAGAGAAACATAAGGTGTCTATTTAAATACTATATCACTATCATCTAAGAACTCTCTTTCTCTAAACTTCAGTATTTGTGAGGCTGTTATGTTTGCTTATGGTCATATTTTCTGCTCAAATCTCATCTCATGCTGGCACATTGTTGAATGTCTGTTGTAACTGATTGGAGGAGTGGTGTCTCTGTTCTAGTGATTAGTCATGGAACATTTGACAGGATCCTTCAGTGTGCAAGAATGCCTTAGTGGTACTAATTGCATTATTTGTTGTGATGCTGTCCTGTATTATCTTAACAAGAACGTGTATATTTTGCAGTTTTTATAACAAAAACACAAATATAGTTTGACTGTCTAAATAAAATGTATTTGTCTGTGAAGTCTTGGTTCTGAAATATCTTACCTACTTTACTTTATGTACTCATTGATTTGACACGATCAAAGGGCTTGTAGGCCTTGTTAATGAATCATAAAAATAAGTATGCACAGGCTTACATTCAAACACACACTTGACATTATTGCAGACTAATAATATAGTAACAACTTTGTAAGTAATTATTATTCTTTATAATTTGTGTTTAAGAAAATACGCTTGGGCCTAGACCTCTGACTCTTGGCTGAATATACCACATTGGTCATTCAGTCGTGCATTACCAGAGATGAACAGCAGATGGCAACATACGCAATGTTTACTTTCCCCGTCGGACATAATATATCGTTGCACGGTGTCCCTCATTCAAATATCTCCGAAGTACAATATTAGGAAATCCTAGGTAAACGTGTTGGTAAGCATTGTGTGAAATCACAAAAAAAAAAATTATAAGCATGTGTGCTCTCTGCTGTTTATTTCTGCCATGTTAGGATATGTTTAACGAGTGCTTGTGTCTTGCCTGCAGTTGAATAGAATGTCATCCCCGTCGCCACATGATCGTAGTCGGAGTGAGGACGAAGATGATCCCGTGGACAAAATGATATCGAAAACGGGCTGCGCCGAACTTCACTATGGTGTTCAGGAATGCATGGCTGAGCATCAGGACTGGCGCAAATGTCGACCTGAAGTGCAGAACTTTAAAGATTGCATGATGGCCTTCCAGAAAGCACGGATAGAACAACAGCAAAAGAGTCGAAATCCAAGCACAGAGACGGCATAGTCGTGGGGTGTGTTACCAAACTGACCTCAAAAATGTATCTTGATTCTGACACGGAGGATATTTTAAAAAGATTACGAACAAGTACTATTTTCTTTTCACTGTGGGCTCCAGTGCAATTGCCAAAAATCCTGGCCTATTGTACATGTCAGAAGGCATCACAATATATTGTATATTTAGAAATGTTATTGTGTTAGGGAGACGTAATTATGTCGCTCGCGTAAGACCAGTCACCAGTGTACAGAATCGTAGGGCTTACAAGGAGATGTAATAATGGTGTCAATATGTTTGCTTCCATACTTTTAGTTTTCTTTCAGTTTTGAGCTCATATAACCATACTTCATATGTGGCACTCTTGAAAAAGCACAAACTACAGTAGAAACCACAGGTAGTTGCTGGTAAAAGCTTACTTCACTTGTTCATGCTTGTCGGAACTCTGTCCTTATGTTTGTGACTACTTTGGCCCACAAGGTTATTATGCTGGTGGCTTGTCTGGCACCACCATCTTTCACAGTCACGTATGCACTCCAAGCTTAATTATATTCATAGTGACTTGTAGTGATAGTTGAGCTCATGAGTCGTGGCAGGATATTCACAGCCAATAATCAAGCTTCCACAATTCAGTAGAGAGAAGAGCAAGGATGACATATTTTCCCTGACAACTTTTATTTGATAAAAAATGGATCAAATATCAATCTCTAACCCCTTTAAGTTAATCCATCTCCAAATATGGTTTTCAAATGACAGGGCTTCCCCTTTGCCATCATGGAATTGGCATAGCTATAACAGCCTGTGTGGGTGAACATCTTCACATTGTTTAGCCAGTAAAAAAATAAATGTATTCCAAAACACATCCAGTGTGTAGTAATGACTTGAAACTGAAATGGTGGTGACTGGCTTGAGATTGGGGGATACGAATATTGGGCATACGATTTCCAACAGCAGATTTGAACAATGGTGGTGGTGCAGGTAACACAATTAGATTAGATTAGATCAGATTCAACTTTATTGTCATTGCACAGAGTACAAGTACTGAGGCAAAGAAATGCAGTTGGCATCTAACCAGAAGTGCAAAATCAGAAGAGTGCAGAGTATGTGCAAAGTGGTAATATAAAAATATATAAATAGAATATATACAGTATGGTATAAGACATAAGTAATATGAACAGTAAGCAGCAATAGTGGTGGTTAGTGCAGATGTGGTATAGATATATGATATAGAGTATGTAAAGTGCAGGTGAAGTACAGGTGAAAGTGGCAGTAGAACAACAATTTTAAATAAATAGATATAAACAAATGAACAGTTTTAGTGATAGTATAGTATAGTAATATTTCAGAATGCTCCTGATAGCTCTTAAAGCAGCAGTAAGGCGTTTTGGTCTAAAACTATGCTACATTATGTATTTTGGTGAGTAAGTTGGCAATGTCGTACAGTTAAAGTTTTCTTACATTTTTGCTGGGTTTTCAGTCCCAGAGCACATAACTACCTAGTGCACATCTGGGAAGGCCAATGGGAACTACAGGTGTGTTTATCTGTATACCAATACTAAATCCAGGAAAAATATTTATTTGTGTTCTTGGAAAGACTTGCCACAAAAGTGACCTTTTTAGTATGAAATTATAATACACTATTATCATAAAATAATTTGAGAACAGTCCTTGTTTTGTAACGTGTGAGGACATGATGACATGATGACTTAACCTTGTTATGAGTGACATTATTCTCTCAGGCATCACTGCTCCAATCTCCATCTCCATCTCCTTGGAGTCAAATGTGAAACAAAACAGCAACAAGAAAGCTCATTAAGAAGGCAATTTAAATGTAAAACATTGTCATTAAAACATTTGATTTAAATGACAGATTTGTATTTTTAAAATGAAAGATAACTGGTGAAATATAATAGTAAACAGGCTGAAAATGCAACAAAGCTCTCAGGTGGTCAAGCAGGGAATTGTATGGTTTGGGTTAAACTGGGCTAAATAACCTGATACCAGAGGTCACTCCAAAATGAATGGTAGAGGATCCAGTTGATCTATATGGGACATCATATGTATCATGTCAATAAGATGGCAGTTGCATTAGGACATTTCAACTGATAGACAAGTGTTCAAATGATGAATGATATAGAGGTGTTAAAATAGACCCTAAATTACCAAAACAAACAATAGTAGAATTCTTCACACATTTATGTTTGTATATCAGGTATCCATTCATTCAAAATATTAATTAATATATTCTTCCCCAGGCTGACATTACTGCCCCTCTGATATTACCCCCAAGGGTAATTAGGACAGTTATTAAAATACCATGCCTTTGGGAGCAAATAACATGCATGAAGAATGAGACATACAGTAAGCTGAGAACATGACAGGTCATTTCTACCAGATAAGATGGATAGATAGATAGATAGATGGATACTTTATTAATCCCGAGGGAAATTTAGGTCATCCAGTAGCTTATACACTAATGAACTTGTGCAACTCACAGACATACATACATAATTCATACATAATTCATTGGTAGGTTTGTCTGGGAATAGAAATATTAATTCAAACAGCGTACTAAATGTCATGTCATTTAAATGTGTGGAACATTCTACAGCATAAAATGCCTATATGGTGGTATAAAGTGCTAATAAGTACTTATAAGTGTATGATAGGATCAAATAGTGTCTTACCTCTCCACATTTGAAAATGTCAAGTTAGCCATGAGTATATTGTGTGTGGAGTGCTATACATTTTTTTTAATTAGTCTTCACTGTACTAAACTAACAGCCAAATTCTTGAATAACAATATATATGTACTTCTTAAGACACCTGAAGACATTTAACCTCCTAACTTCAGCAACTAAAGTCATAGAGGCATTTGGGGAAAATCAATCTCCTTGGTTGTTGACCCTTCAAGATGTTGATGTGTGGAGTACTATACATTTTTGTAAAATAGTCTTTACTGTACTAATCCTGTATCCTGAATTATCAGTAATGACTAAAGGCCCTTTTCTTTGGACATCACATTGTCTCAAAAAGTGTGTCGGTGTATATTTTAAAAGTCCTTTCAGTCATATCTTACAATATTTTCCTTATCCCAGCGATTATGTGTCAACATAGCTGATAGCACATGTGGGTACCACTAGGGTCAGTCTTTGGTCTATTGCTTTTGTGCTTGCATAAGTTCACCCTCTGGCAGTATCATGAGGGAAAACTTTGTCCAGTTTCATAAAGTGGTGCAGGTGACACAAGTAATATTTCAGAATGCTCCTAATAGCTCTTAATAGCTCTTGTATTGTATTGTATTTTATCTTATTTAATTTTATTTTTTGTTTTTGTCAATGTTATGTTTGATATATATATATATATACGTTAATGCCTTTTTTTAGGTTGTATAGCCTTTTTCACTCTGGCAGGGGGACTGCCAATGGAAACTAGCCTTTTGGCTATTATTGGGTGCATTTACGTTTTAATGTTCATGAATGTACACTGTCCCTCTTGATGAAATAAACAAATTGATTGATTGAAAGCAACAGTAAGGAGGTTTGGTCTAAAACTGTCCAGTTGACTAGCTAAAAGGCATGCACAACCTTAGAAAACACCAGCAACAGCCTAGTTGGCACTGATAAAAGCTTGCTAAAATGCTAAATGGTGTATTTTGGCAAGATAGATGGCAATGTCATACAGTTAAAGATTTTTTTACATTTGTGCTGGTATTTCTGATCCAGAACACAGAACTACATAGTGCACATCTTGGAAGGCCAGTTGGAACTACAGGTGTGTTTATCTGTATACCAATACTAAATCCAGGAAAAACATTTATTTCTGTTCTTGGAAAGACTTGCCACAAAAGTTACTTTTTTTACTATGAAATTATAATACACTTTTATCATCAAATAATGTGAGAACAGTCTTTGTTTTTGTAACATGTGTTGTTCATTAAAAAAAGAACAAGAAGACATGATGACTTAACCTTGTTATGAGTGACAGTATTCTCTCAGGCATCACTGCTCCAATCTCCATCTCCTTGGAGTCAAATGTGAAACAAAACAGCAACAAGGAGGCTCATTAAGAGGGCAATTAAACATGGTTTAACATGTCTGACAACAGAGAGCCATTTTTAGATTGATGTTTATATCTTCAATCTTTCAACAAATGTGTTCGCTAGCATGATGCAATGCCAGGCATTATGGTCAAATGTCAGTTAGAAGGTGTGAACCTGTTAAAAATGTTTATCTTCAATGTTTACCACCACCACTCCAACTACTCCAACTTATAATCACCATTATCATCAAATACGACAATAACTTATTTTACTGTACTTTTTCAACAACAGTGAGTCAGTAGAATTAACAGACACTCAAATAAAGTGGGTGAATCAAACTGAAGATAATGAAATTAGGATGAAATAAAATGAGCACAGTAATAAAAGTAAACAAAACGAGGTGAGGAGCATTTCAAACATTGTCACTAAGAACAGTTTATTAAAATGACAGATTTGTAATTTTAAAATGAAAGATAACTGGAGAAATATAATGGTAAACAGGCTGAAAATGCTACGAAGCTCTCAGGTGGTCAAGCAGGGAATGTTATGGTTTGGGCTAAACTGGGGGGTATTCGTCGTAGCTCGCTAAGCGGTTTAGCGAGCTAATTTTCAGGCTAAGATAAAAAACGCCCCTCTTTTTGGTTCGTGGAAGTAACTTTTGATAAATCACCATAGTTACATATCGATTAGCACTAACCTGCTCCAGGGCAGGCTAACTTAAGTGTAGCTGGATAAGCTTGCCACACCCCCAGAAAAAGGAGGGATCCCATTGACCAAGGACTGATATTAGATAGGTAATAAGATTAGCGGAGGGAGAGAGTTCTTTGCAATCGCCCAGATCAATTATTCTTGTATGAGCGCTACCGATTCAGCCGACAAGGAATCATTAATTTACAAGACCTTCTCGATAGAGAGAAATACAGACAATTTATTTTCACTGCTTCAATTTATTGCATTTGTTATTAATACATTTAGTCATTTAACAGACGCTTTTATTCAAAGCGACTTACAAGAAACTGTAGAATTTTATCGAGGAAGGAGGTGAGGGGATTTGAACTAGCAACCTTGTAGTTTCGAACCGGTAGAGAGAACCTCTGTACTAGTTGACACTTGCCGTCAGTTATTCATACATAGATATCACCCTATAAACATCCCAACACACCTTGCTCTCACAGTGGTGGCGGTGTTGAATTTGGCCATGATTATGGTCTTGTATTCTTCATAAGCGTTCATGTTCATCTCCTGCTGGCCAGCTGAGAAAAAAAGAGCAATTTTCTTTGAGTTTAGAACCATTATACCGCTAGAAAATCATTGTTTTGGTGATCGACCTTTCCTGCCTTTTGAAGTAGGACGTGCACGCGCAAATGCGCCGGTAAGTTTAGCCTGGTTGAAATTAACCACATGATTTGGATGCGGATCAGCCGTTAACGAACCGATATTTGCTGTTCTCAATCAGCTCGCTAATCTTAACGGGCTAAAAGGCCAATTGATTAACTTAGCTTCAATCCTACGACGAACGTACCCCTGGGCTAAACAACCTGATACCAGAGGTCACTCCGAAATGAATGGTAGAGGATCCAGTTGATTTATATGGGACATCATATGTATCATGTCAATAAGATGGCAGTTGCATTAGGACATTTAAACTGATAGACGAGTTCAAATGATGAATGATAGAGAGGTGTTAAAATAGACCCTAAATTACCAAAACAAACAATAGTAGAATTCTTCACACATTTATGTTTGTATATCAGGTATCCATTCATTCAAAATGTTAATTAATATATTCTTCCCCAGGCTGACATTACTGCCCCTCTGACATTACCCCCAAGGGTAATTAGGACAGTTATTAAAATACCATGCATTTGGGAGCAAATAACATGCATGAAGAATGAGACATACTGTAAGCTGAGAACATGACAGATCATTTCTACCAGATAATTCATACAAACATTGGTAGGTTTGTCTGGGAATAGAAATATTAATTCAAACAGCGTACTGAATGTCATGTCATTTAAATTTGTGGAACATTCTACAGCATAAAATGCCTATATGGTGGTAAAAAGTGCTAATAAGTACTTATAAGTGTATGATAGGATCAAATGGTGTCTTACCTCTCGACATTTGAAAATGTCAAGTTAGCCATGAGTATATTGTGTGTGGAGTGCTAAACATTTTTTTTAATTAGTCTTCACTGTACTAAACTAACAGCCAAATTCTTGAATAACAATATATATGTACTTCTTAAGACACCTGAAGACATTTAACCTCCTAACTTCAGCAACTGAAGTCATAGAGGCATTTGGGGAAAATCAATCTCCTTGGTTGTTGACCCTTCAAGATGTTGATGTGTGGAGTACTATACATTTTTGTAAAATAGTCTTTACTGTACTAATCCTGTATCCTGAATTATCAGTAATGACTAAAGGCCCTTTTCTTTGGACATCACATTGTCTCAAAAAGTTTGTCGGTGTATATTTTAAAAGTCCTTTCAGTCATATCTTACAATATTTTCCTTATCCCAGCGATTATGTGTCAACATAGCTGATAGCACATGTGGGTACCACTAGGGTCAGTCTTTGGTATATTGCTTTTGTGTTTGCATAAGTTCACCCTCTGGCAGTATCATGAGGGAAAACTTTGTCCAGTTTCATAAAGTGGTGCAGGTGACACAAGTAATATTTCAGAATGCTCCTAATAGCTCTTAATAGCTCTTGTATTGTATTGTATTTTATCTTATTTTATTTTATTTTTTATTTTTGTCAATGTTATGTTTGATATATATATATATATATATACACGTTAATGCCTTTTTTTTTAAGGTTGTATAGCCTTTTTCACTCTGGCAGGGGGACTGCCAATGGAAACTAGCCTTTTGGCTATAATTGGGTGCATTTACATTTTAATGTTCATGAATGTACACTGTCCCTCTTGATCAAATAAACAAATTGATTGATTGATTGATTGAAAGCAACAGTAAGGAGGTTTGGTCTAAAACTGTCCAGTTGACTAAAAGGCATGCACAACCTTAGAAAACACCAGCAACAGCCTAGTTGGCACTGATAAAAGCTTGCTAAAATGCTAAATGGTGTATTTTGGCAAGATAGATGGCAATGTCATACAGTTAAAGATTTTTTTACATTTGTGCTGGTATTTCTGATCCAGAACACAGAACTACATAGTGCACATCTTGGAAGGCCAGTTAGAACTACAGGGGGGTATTCGTCGTAGCTCGCTAAGCGGTTTAGCGAGCTAATTTTCAGGCTAAGATAAAAAACGCCCCTCTTTTTGGTTCGTGGAAGCAACTTTTGATAAATCACCATAGTTACATATCGATTAGCACTAACCTGCTCCAGGGCAGGCTAACTTAAGTGTAGCTGGATAAGCTTGCCACACCCCCGGAAAAAGGAGGGATCCCATTGACCAAGGACTGATATTAGAGTTAGATTAGCGGAGGGAGAGAGTTCTTTGCGATCGCCAAGATCCATTATTCTTGTATGAGCGCTACCGATTCAGCCGACAAGGAATCATTAATTTACAAGACCTTCTCGAGTCATTTATTGCAAACACCACAGTCGAACATTGACTGTCTTGCGCTTTTTTGCGAGTGGTACATTTGTGTAGTGTCGGTGATGCGGAGAACAAAGCACTCATAATTATATGAGTGTTATTAGTACACCATAGCATATCATTATTGTAGAAAATGATTACGGTGGACTCATGATAAGAATAGAGAGAAATACAGACAATTTATTTTCGCTGCTTCAATTTATTGCATTTGTTATTAATACATTTAGTCATTTAACAGACGCTTTTATTCAAAGCGACTTCCAAGGAAATGTAAAACTACATGGAGGAAGGAGGTGAGGGGATTTGAACTAGCAACCATGCAGATTCAAACCAGTAGACGAATCCTCTGTACCAGCTGACACTTGCCATCAGGTATTCATACATAGATATCACCATATAAACACCCCAACACACCTTGCTCTCACAGCAGTGGTGGTGTTGAATTTTGCCATGATTATGGTCTTGTATTCTTCATAAGCGTTCATGTTCATCTCCTACTCGCCAGCGGAGAAAAAAAGAGCCCTTTTCTTTGAGTTTAGAACCATTATACCGTTAGAAAATCATGGTTTTGGTGATCGACCTTTCCTGCCTTTTGAAGTAGGACGTGCACGCGCAAATGCCATGATAACTTTAGCCTGCTTGAAATTAACCACATGATTAGGATGCGGGTCAGCCGTTAACGAACCGATATTTGCTGTTCTCAATCAGCTCGCTAATCTTAACGGGCTAAAAGGCCAATTGATTAACTTAGCTTCAATCCTACGACGAACGTACCCCAGGTGTGTTCATCTGTATACCAATACTAAATCCAGGAAAAACATTTATTTGTGTTCTTGGAAAGACTTGCCACAAAAGTTACTTTTTTTTACTATGAAATTAAAATACACTTTTATCATCAAATAATGTGAGAACAGTCTTTGTTTTTGTAACATGTGTTGGTCATACAAATAAAAAAACAAGAAGACATGATGACTTAACCTTGTTATGAGTGACAGTATTCTCTCAGGCATCACTGCTCCAATCTCCATCTCCTTGGAGTCAAATGTGAAACAAAACAGCAACAAGGAGGCTCATTAAGAGGGCAATTAGACATGGTTTAACATGTCTGACAACAGAGAGACATTTTTAGATTGATGTTTATATCTTCAATCTTTCAACAAATGTGTTCAATAGCATGATGCAATGCCAGGCATTATGGTCAAATGTCAGTTAGAAGGATTGAACCTGTTAAAAATGTGTATCTTCAATGTTTACCACCACCACTCCAACTACTACTAAAAAATAATATGGGACATCATATGTATAATGTCAATAAGATGGCAGTTGCATTAGGACATTTAAACTGATAGACAAGTGTTCAAATGATGAATGATATAGAGGTGTTAGACCCTAAATAGACCCTAAATTACCAAAACAAACAATAGTAGAATTCTTCACACATATTTATGTTTGTATATCAGGTATCCATTCATTCAAAATGTTAATTAATATATTCTTCCCCAGGCTGACATTACTGCCCCTCTGACATTACCCCCAAGGGTAATTAGGACAGTTATTAAAATACCATGCCTTTGGGAGCAAATAACATGCATGACGACTGAGACGTACAGTAAGCTGAGAACATGACAGGTCATTTCTACCAGATAAGATGGATAGATAGATAGATGGATCCTGAGGGAAATTTAGGTCATCCAGTAGCTTATACACTAATGAACTTGTGCAACTCACAGACATACATAGATAATTCATACAAACATTGGTAGGTTTGTCTGGGAATAGAAATATTAATTCAAACAGCGTACTGAATGTCATGTCATTTAAATTTGTGGAACATTCTACAGCATCAAATGCCTATATGGTGGTATAAAGTGCTAATAAGTACTTATAAGTGTATGATAGGATCAAATAGTGTCTTACCTCTCGACATTTAATGTCAAGTTAGTCATGAGTATATTGTGTGTGGAGTGCTATACATTTTTTTTAATTAGTCTTCACTGTACTAAACTAACAGCCAAATTCTTGAATAATAATATATATGTACTTCTTAAGACACCTGAAGACATTTAACCTCCAAGGAGATTGATTTTCCCCAAATGCCTCTATGACTTCAGTTGCTGAAGCAACTGAAGTCATAGAGGCATTTGGGGAAAATCAATCTCCTTGGTTGTTGACCCTTCAAGATGTTGATGTGTGGAGTACTATACATTTTTGTAAAATAGTCTTTACTGTACTAATCCTGTATCCTGAATTATCAGTAATGACTAAAGGCCCTTTTCTTTGGACATCACATTGTCTCAAAAAGTGTGTCGGTGTATATTCTAAAAGTCCTTTCAGTCATATCTTACAATATTTTCCTTATCCCAGCGATTATGTGTCAACATACAGTAGCTGATAGCACATGTGGGTACCACTAGGGCCAGTCTTTGGTCTATTGCTTTTGTGTTTTGTGCTTTTGTGATAAAAGCTTGCTAAAATGCTAAATGGTGTATTGTGGCAAGATAGATGGCAATGTCATACTGTTAAAGATTTGTTTACATTTGTGCTGGTATTTCTGATCCAGAACACAGAACTACATAGTGCACATCTTGGAAGGCCAGTGGGAACTACAGGTCTGTTTATCTGTATACCAATACTAAATCCAGGAAAAACATTTGTTTGTGTTCTTGGAAAGACTTGCCACAAAAGTTACTTTTTTTACTATGAAATTATAATACACTTTTATCATCAAATAATATGAGAACAGTCTTTGTTTTTGTAACATGTGTTGCTCATAAAAAATAAAAAAAACAAGAAGACATGATGACTTAACCTTGTTATGAGTGACAGTATTCTCTCAGGCATCACTGCTCCAATCTCCTTGGAGTCAAATGTGAAACAAAACAGCAACAAGGAGGCTCATTAAAAGGGCAATTAAACATGGTTTAACATGTCTGACAACAGAGAGACATTTTTAGATTGATGTTTATATCTTCAATCTTTCAACAAATGTGTTCGATAGCATGATGCAATGCCAGGCATTATGGTCAAATGTCAGTTAGAAGGTGTGAACCTGTTAAAAATGTTTATCTTCAATGTTTACCACCCACTCCAACTACTACTAATAATAATCACCATTATCATCAAATACGACAATAACTTATTTTTATTGTACTTTTTCAACAACAGTGAGTCAGTAGAATTAACAACAGACACTCAAATAAAGTGGGTGAATCAAACTGAAGATAATGAAATTAGGATGAAATAAAATGAGCACAGTAATAAAAGTAAACAAAACGAGGTGAGGAGCATTTCAAACATTGTCACTAAGAACGGTTTATTAAAATGACAGATTTGTATTTTTAAAATGAAAGATAACTGGTGAAATATAATAGTAAGCAGGCTGAAAATGCTACAAAGCTCAGGTGGTCAAGCAGGGAATTTTATGGTTTGGGCTAAACTGGACTAAACAACCTGATACCAGAGGTCACTCCGAAATGAATGGTAGAGGATCCAGTTGATCTATATGGGACATCATATGTATCATGTCAATAAGATGGCAGTTGCATTAAGACATTTCAACTGATAGACAAGTGTTCAAATGATGAATGATATAGAGGTGTTAAAATAGACCCTTAATTACCAAAACAAACAATAGTAGAATTCTTCACACATTTATGTTTGTATATCAGGTATCCATTCATTCAAAATGTTAATTAATATATTCTTCCCCAGGCTGACATTACTGCCCCTCTGATATTACCCCCAAGGGTAATTAGGACATTTATTAAAATACCATGCCTTTGGGAGCAAATAACATGCATGACGACTGAGACATACAGTAAGCTGAGAACATGACAGGTCATTTCTACCAGATAATTCATACAAATGTTGCTAGGTTTGTCTGGGAATAGAAATATTCATTCAAACAGCATACTGAATTGGTAATAAGAAATAATACGTGTATGATAGGATCAAATAGGTTCTTACCTCTTTAAACATTAATTTAAAATGTCAAGTTAACCATAAGTATACTATGTGTGGAGTGCAATACATTTTAGTAAATTAGTCTTCACTGTATTCTTTAATAATGATATATGTACTTCCTAAGACACCCGAAGACATATAACCTCCTAACCTTTAACTAACTTCAGCAGCTGAAGTCAGGGAGGCATTTAGGAAAATCAATCTCCTTGAATGGGTCCAGTTCCTGACATTTGGGATCAGGCCGCACTCCCAGCTGTTCTGACATACCTTCTACATCATCGGTTCCCAAACTGGGGTACGCAAAGTGGTTCAGGGGGTACGCGGGGAGAAAATTCGATTTGCGTTTTCAAAGTGAAAAAGCCCATTACATTTTCAAACGGAGCTATAAATAGACATGAAATCTTAAATAGTCCGAATAGCTGAGTCGCATTGCCAGAAATACATGTATACCCATATTCAGCAAAATAATTACAATGCCAAAAATAGCTACAGGTAGGTTAGTGACCTACCCTGACAGTTTGAAGTGTTATAGGCTGAATATGCGCGCGAGGGGAGGGGGCGTGGCAGTGGCGGTTAGTGACCTACCCTGACAATTTCACAGTTTCAAGTGTTATATGCTGAATATGTGTGCAGGGGGAGGGGGTGTGGCGGCGGTTACAAACATGGGGAAAAAAACGGGGGGGTACGTAGCTTAAGATAGATTAAATGTCTGAAGGGGTACGGGACTGTAAAAAGTTTGGGAACCACTGTTCTACATCATTTGAGATCAGGCCGCACTCCCAGCTCCTCTGACATACCTTCTACATCATTTGGGATCACAATATACATATATATATAACAATATACATAACATACATAACAATATACACAACCCTAACCCTACCTTCTCCATCATTTGGGATCAGGCCGCACTCCCAGCTCCTCAGACATACCATCTCCATCATTTGGGATCAGGCCGCACTCCCAGCTCCTCAGACATACCTGCTACATTATTTGGGAACAGGTCGCACTCCCAGCTCCTCAGACATACCTTCTACATTATTTGCTGCTGTCCTTAGGTCTATCTTCTGGTAGATCATATTGTCCCCCGGCCCGAGCAAGACACAGCAGGCCTGTATTTTACTGTATGGAGGTCAATATTAAAATGCGATTTACAGCAATGTCAGGTTCTCCCAATATAATCGACTCAATTGACTGTACTCATATTGAAACACAGGCACCTACAGAGGATGTTTAGTTTGATAACCACGAAGACCTCCATCAAATCTATATCCATTTTATATAAATACTGTATATGTATATTTGAGACTCCACCATGCCACTTACAAAAGTTGGATGATTCATTCATTCTTTCGTTAAATCAGTGTACTGCATGAGTTGCAAAATGGAGAAGTGTGTGATGTCTTGTCAATATATTTATAGTTATATACAGTATTTATCCTTCGCTTATGATTAGCATTTCTGTCCTAATTTAACTTTTAAACATAGATGTGACCCACATGGCAGCTAATTCCCCTAATAAACCCGCAGGATGTGCAGCAAGAACATTTCTGGTTCATCCATAGGCCTGCGCCTTCCAGACCTGTAAGATATGTCAGTACATGCTTAGGATAATTGTGAGAGTGGACATTTAACACAGTAATGTGCACAGCATTTTACTCTGATTTGACTCACATTCAGATGTATGAAGAGAACTGGGCACTTCATACCCTAAATCCAGATTTTAACACCTCCATTCACGTTGTACGCAGAGATTCATATATTTGGCCCCATAACTACTAAATCATCTCTGTATCTTATGTTAGTTATCTGGAGGTGTAATGATCTGTTAAAATGCATTATAGATAGCTTATGGCGGGAACATTGTCATGAAGACAATTGTTGTTCTTTTGAACATTATAATCTGCAACACGTTGCATCATGGCTGTGCTGTGTCTAATGCCAGTTTGTCATGAGGCTGTCTCTGTGGCACATCCTGTGGGAGTAAACTGTCAACAGTCCTCGCTGTTGTTTGCCAAAGAGTACCACTCCCAGAGGCAGGCTCCAGGTACCATTTAATTAACTCTCTGAAGACTGTAACAACTTACAGAGGACTTGGGTGGACCAGGGTGGGTAGACCTGAGAGAATAAGTTCCTCACTTAACTGGAGTAAAGTAAATCACAGTGATGGACACAAAAACAGAGTTTAAAATAAAATGATATAATATCATATTTGTGAATTACATGTTAATCTAATTCAATTTAAACTTTGTTATATGTCCTTCACACTGCATGTATTGTTTCAAGCACTCTCAGCAGTGGCATAGCCAGAATTGTTCTCTGCCAAAGTGAACAGGCACTCACAGTCCATCACAACCTATTATGGCCTAAAGCTGATCTGAAGGCAGTCTTAGGTGAGACCACCACACAACGCGAGTGTAGTAGACACAATAATCAAACCAGTCCAATCGTCTGAAACTTAACTTAATAGTAAAACAAAGATTAAAGAAAAAAATGCAGCGTCTCTATCCGTTAAGCACACTTTTCTGATCAGAGGTAAAACAACGCTGCTTTCACAACAAACGAATATGCAAAACAGCCTAATAGCAGGTTTACATCGCTGGAACTATGGGGAGTTGTGTGTAACACAAACTCATCACACAACATCACTCTGTCTAAAGGTCATCAGCCAGGTTGTGAAACATCAGAGGGAACTAGAAAATGCATTTCCTGAAGGAAATACCAGTGCATGAAATGCAAAAGTTAAGAAAGGAAGAAGAAAAGAAAGAAGAGTGAAAGAAGGAAAGAAGAAAGGAAAGAAGAGTAAAAGGAAAGAAGAGTGGAAGAAGGAAAGAATAAAGGAAAGAAGAGTGAAGAAAGGAAAGAAGAAAAGAAAGAAGAGTAAAAGAAGAAAAGAAGAAAGCAAATAAGAGTGAAGAAAGGAAAGAAGAGTGGAAGAAGAAAAGAAGAGTTGAAGAAGGAAGGAAGAGTGGAAGAAGGAAAGAAGAGTGAAGAAAGGAAAGAAGAGTTGAAAAAGGAAGGAAGAGTGGAAGAAGGAAAGAAGAAAAGAAAGAAGAGTGAAGAAAGGAAAGAAGAGTAGAAGAAGGAAAGAAGAGTGGAAGAAGGAAAGAAGAGTGAAGAAAGAAAAGAAGAGTAGAAGAAGGAAAGAAGAGTGGAAGAAGGAAAGAAGAAAGGAAAGGAGAGTGGAAGAAGGAAAGAAGAGTGGAAGAACGAAAGAAGAAGTGTGAGAGAAAGTAGACTGAGAGAGATAAAGAGAAAGATGGAGAGATAAGGAGAAAAAGAAGTAGAGAATGGAAGGTGTCTCTTAATATCCCTAGTTATACAGTTGAATGGAGAGGGACAGAGAGAAAAGGAGCCTTGGAACCTTGGCGTAGGTGTCAGTGAAGCACAGGTGCAAGCCATTTTAATAACCCTATTATGATGTCATAATGGCCCAATGTAAGTCAATGGGAAAATTTTTATTCGTTTTTCTTTAATATCTTAAAAAGTATAAAGTTTAGAAAAATGAAAAATACATAGCATAAGTGTCCTTAACAAGACCTATGCAGCAAAGTTTGAACGAAGTTTCTACGTTAAGCGGTTCAAGCTGAATTAAGCGCAGAAGTCGGTAAAGAGAATAATAATAACTAGAAAATGCATTTCCTGAAGGAAATACCAGTGCATGAAATGCAAAAGTTAAGAAAGGAAGAAGAAAAGAAAGAAGAGTGAAAGAAGGAAAGAAGAAAGGAAAGAAGAGTAAAAGGAAAGAAGAGTGGAAGAAGGAAAGAATAAAGGAAAGAAGAGTGAAGAAAAGAAAGAAGAAAAGAAAGAAGAGTGAAGAAAGAAAAGAAGAGTAGAAGAAGGAAAGAAGAGTGGAAGAAGGAAAGAAGAAAGGAAAGGAGAGTGGAAGAAGGAAAGAAGAGTGGAAGAACGAAAGAAGAAGAGTGGAAGAAGGAAGGAAGAGTGGAAGAAGGAAAGAAGAAAAGAAAGAAGAGTGAAGAAAGGAAAGAAGAAAAGAAAGAAGAGTGAAGAAAGAAAAGAAGAGTAGAAGAAGGAAAGAAGAGTGGAAGAAGGAAAGAAGAAAGGAAAGGAGAGTGGAAGAAGGAAAGAAGAGTGGAAGAACGAAAGAAGAAGAGTGGAAGAAGGAAAGAATAATATTCCTAGTTATACAGTTGAATGGAGAGGGACAGAGAGAAGAGGAGGAAATACCAGTGCATGAAATGCAAAAGTTAAGAAAGGAAGAAGAAAAGAAAGAAGAGTGAAAGAAGAAAGGAAAGAAGAGTAAAAGAAGGAAAGAAGAAAGGAAAGAAGAGTGAAGAAAGGAAAGGAGAGTGGAAGAAGGAAAGAAGAGTGGAAGAAGGAAAGAATGAAGGAAAGAAGAGTGAAGAAAGGAAAGAAGAAAAGAAAGAAGAGTGAAAGAAGGAAAGAAGAAAGAAAGAAGAGTAGAAGAAGGAAAGAAGAAAGGAAAGGAGAGTGGAAGAAGGAAAGAAGAGTGGAAGAAGGAAATAATAATATTCCTAGTTATACAGTTGAATGGAGAGGGACAGAGAGAAGAGGAGCCTTGGAACCTTGGCGCAGGTGTCAGTGAAGCACAGGTGCAAGCCAGTTTAATGACCCTATTATGATGTCATAATGGCCCAATGTAAGTCAATGGGAAAATTTGTATTCGTTTTTATTTAATATCTTAAAAAGTATAACGTTTAGACAAATGAAAAATACATAGCATAAGTGTCGTTTAGAAGACCTATGCAGCAAAGTTTGAACGAAGTTTCTACGTTAAGCGGTTCAAGCTGAATTAAGCGCAGAAGTCGGTAAAGAGAATAATAAGAAGAAGAAGAATAAGAAGCCTAGGAATAACAATACAGGGCATTTCATGCACTGTAATAAGAAGAAGAAGAAGAAGAAGAACTAGAAAATGCATTTCCTGAAGGAAATACCAGTGCATGAAATGCAAAAGTTAAGAAAGGAAGAAGAAAAGAAAGAAGAGTGAAAGAAGGAAAGAAGAAAGGAAAGAAGAGTAAAAGAAGGAAAGAAGAGTGGAAGAAGGAAAGAAGAGTGGAAGAAGGAAAGAATAAAGGAAAGAAGAGTGAAGAAAGGAAAGAAGAAAAGAAAGAAGAGTGAAAGATCAAAGGAAAGAACTGAAGAAAGAAAAAAAGAAGAGTGGAAGAAGGAAAGAAGAAAGGAAAGAAGAGTGGAAGAAGGAAAGAAGAGTGAAGAAAGAATAGAAGAGTAGAAGAAGGAAAGAAGAGTGGAAGAAGGAAAGAAGAGTGGAAGAAGGAAAGAAGAAAGGAAAGGAGAGTGGAAGAAGTAAGAAAGAGTGGAAGAAGGAAAGAAGAAAAGAAAGAAGTGAAAGAAGGAAAGAAGAAAGGAAAGAAGAGTGAAAGAAGGAAAGAAGAAAGGAAAGGAGAGTGAAGAAAGGAAAGAAGAGTGAAAGAAGGAAAGAAGAGTGGAAGAATGAAAGAAGAAAAGAAAGAAGAGTGAAAGAAGGAAAGAAGAAAGGAAGAAGAGTGAAGAAAGAAAAGAAGAGTAGAAGAAGGAAAGAAGAGTGGAAGAAGGAAAGAAGAAAGGAAAGGAGAGTGGAAGAAGGAAAGAAGAGTGGAAGAAGGAAAGAAGAAGAGTGGAAGAAGGAAAGAATAATATTCCTAGTTATACAGTTGAATGGAGAGGGACAGAGAGAAGAGGAGCCTTGGAACCTTGGCGCAGGTGTCAGTGAAGCACAGGTGCAAGCCAGTTTAAAGACCCTATTATGATGTCATAATGGCCCAATGTAAGTCAATGGGAGAAATTGTATTAGTTTTTATTTAATATTTTAAAAAGTATAAAGTTTAGAAAAATGAAAAATACATAGCATAAGTGTCCTTTACAAGACCTACGCAGCAAAGTTTGAACAAAGTTTCTAAGTTAAGCGGTTCAAGCTGAATTAAGCGCAGAAGTTCGGTACAAAGAATAATAACTAGAAAATGCATTTCCTGAAGGAAATACCAGTGCATGAAATGCAAAAGTTAAGAAAGGAAGAAGAAAAGAAAGAAGAGTGAAAGGAAAGAAGAAAGGAAAGAAGAGTAAAAGAAGAGTGGAAGAAGGAAAGAAGAAAGGAAAGAAGAGTGGAAGAAGGAAAGAAGAAAAGAAAGAAGTGTGAAAGAAGGAAAGAAGAGTGGAAGAAGGAAAGAAGAGTGGAAGAAAAGAAAGAAGATTGAAAGAAGGGAAGAAGAAAGGAAAGAAGAGTGAAAGAAGGAGAGAAGAAGGAAGGAAGAGTGGAAGAAGGAAAGAAGAAAAGAAAGAATAGTGAAAGAAAGTAAAGAAGAGTCGAAGAAGGAAAGAAGAGTGGAAGAAGAAAAGAAAGAAGAGTGAAGAAAGGAAAGAAGAGTGGAAAAAGGAAAGAAGAAAAGAAAGAAGATTGAAAAAAAGGAAAGAAGAAAGGAAAGAAGAGTGAAAGAAGGAAAAAAGAATGAAGGAAGAGTGGAAGAAGGAAAGAAGAAAAGAAAGAAGAGTGAAAGAAATGAAAGAAGAGTGGAAGAAGGAAAGAAGAGTGGAAAAAGAAAAGAAAGAAGAGTGAAGAAAGGAAAGAAGAGTAGAAGAAGGAAAGAAGAAAAGAAAGAAGAGTGAAAGAAGGAAAGAAGAGTAGAAGAAGGAAAGAAGAGTGGAAGAAGGAAAGAAGAAAGGAAAGAAGAGTGAAGAAAGGAAGAAGAGTGGAAGAAGGAAAGAAGAAAGGAAAGAAGAGTGAAGAAAGGAAAGAAGAGTAGAAGAAGGAAAGAAGAAAAGAAAGAAGTGTGAAAGAAGGAAAGAAGAGTGGAAGAAAAGAAAGAAGAGTGGAAGAAAGGAAAGAAGAGTGAAGAAAGGAAAGAAGAGTGGAAAAGGGAAAGAAGAAAAGAAATAAGATTAAAAGAAGGAAAGAAGAAAGGAAAGGAGAGTGAAATAAGGAAAGAAGAAGGAAGGAAGAGTGGAAGAAGGAAAGAAAAAAAGAAAGAAGAGTGAAAGAAAGGAAAGAAGAGTGGAAGAAGGAAAGAAGAGTGGAAGAAGGAAAGAAGAAAAGAAAGAAGAGTGGAAGAAGGAAAGAAGAGTGGAAGAAGGAAAGAAGAGTGGAAGAAGGAAAGAAGAAAAGAAAGAAGAGTGGAAGAAGGAAAGAAGAGTGGAAGAAGGAAAGAAGAGTGGAAGAAGGAAAGAAGAGTTGAAGAAGGAAAGAAGAAGGAAAGAGGAAAAAAAGAAAAGTATAAGAAGGAAAGAAGAAAGGAAAGAAGAGTGGAAGAAGTAAAGAAGAAGGAAAGAAGAAAAGAAAGAAGAGTAAAGAAAGAAAAGAAGAGTGGAAGAAGGAAAGAAGAAAAAAAAGAAAAGTGAAAGAAGGAAAGAAGAGTGAAAGAAGGAAAAAAGAGTGGAAGAAGGAAAGAAGAAAAGAAAGAAGAGTGGAAGAAGGAAAGAAGAAAAGAAAGAAGAGAGAAAGAAGGAAAGAAGAGTGGAAGAAGGAAAGAATAATATTCCTAGTTATACAGTTGAATGGAGAGGGACAGAGAGAAGAGGAGCCTTGGAACCTTGGCGCAGGTGTCAGTGAAGCACAGGTGCAAGCCAGTTTAAAGACCCTATTATGATGTCATAATGGCCCAATGTAAGTTAATGGGAGAAATTGTATTAGTTTTTATTTAATATTTTAAAAAGTATAAAGTTTAGAAAAATGAAAATACATAGCAATAAGTGTCCTTTACAAGACCTAAGCGACAAAGTTTGAACGAAGTTTCTAAGTTAAGCGGTTAAAGCTGAATTAAGCGCAGAAGTTTGGTACAAAGAATAATAATAAGAAGAACTAGAAAATGCATTTCCTGAAGGAAATACCAGTGCATGAAATGCAAAAGTTAAGAAAGGAAGAAGAAAAGAAAGAAGAGTGAAAGAAGGAAAGAAGAAAGGAAAGAAGAGTAAAAGAAGGAAAGAAGTGAGGAAGAAGGAAAGAAGAGTGGAAGAAGGAAAGAAGAAAGGAAAGAAGAGTGAAGAAAGGAAAGAAGAGTGGAAGAAGGAAAGAAGAGTGGAAGAAGGAAAGGAGAAAGGAAAGAAGAGTGAAGAAAGGAAAGAAGAAAAGAAAGAAGAGTGAAAGAAGGAAAGAAGAAAGGAAAGAAGAGTGAAGAAAGAAAAGAAGAGTGGAAGAAGAAAAGAAAGAAGAAAAGAAGAAAGGAAAGTAGAGTAAAAGAAGGAAAGAAGAGTGGAAGAAGGAAAGAAGAGTGAAGAAAGAAAAGAAGAGTAGAAGAAGGAAAGAAGAGTGGAAGAAGGAAAGAAGAAAGGAAAGGAGAGTGGAAGAAGGAAAGAAGAGTGGAAGAAGGAAAGAAGAAGAGTGGAAGAAGGAAAGAATAATATTCCTAGTTATACAGTTGAATGGAGAGGGACAGAGAGAAGAGGAGCCTTGGAACCTTGGCGCAGGTGTCAGTGAAGCACAGGTGCAAGCCAGTTTAAAGACCCTATTATGATGTCATAATGGCCCAATGTAAGTCAATGGGAGAAATTGTATTAGTTTTTATTTAACATTTTAAAAAGTATAAAGTTTAGAAAAATGAAAAATACATAGCATAAGTGTCCTTTACAAGACCTACGCAGCAAAGTTTGAACAAAGTTTCTAAGTTAAGCGGTTCGAGCTGAATTAAGCGCAGAAGTTCGGTACAAAGAATAATAATAAGTATGAGAAACGAAGGAATAACAATACAGGGCATTTCATGCACTGTAACTAGAAAATGCATTTCCTGAAGGAAATACCAGTGCATGAAATGCAAAAGTTAAGAAAGGAAGAAGAAAAGAAAGAAGAGTGAAAGAAGGAAATAAGAAAGGAAAGAAGAGTGAAAGAAGGAAATAAGAAAGGAAAGAAGAGTAAAGAAGGAAAGAAGAAAGGAAAGAAGAGTCGAAGAAGGAAAGAAGAAGGGAAGAAGGAAAGAAGAAAAGAAAGAAGAGTGAAGAAGGAAAGAAGAAGGAAAGAGGAAAAAGAAAAGTTAAGAAGGAAAAGAAGAAGGAAAGAAGAGTGGAAGAAGTAAAGAAGAAGGAAAGAAGAAAAGAAGAAGAGTGAAGAAAAAAAGAAGAGTGGAAGAAGGAAGAAAAAAAAGAAAGTGAAGAAGGAAAGAAGGAAAGAAGAGTGAAAGAAGGAAAAAGAGTGGAAGAAGGAAAGAAGAAAAGAAAGAAGAGTGAAAGAAGGAAAGAGGTGGAAGAAGAGTGGAAGAAGGAAAGAAGAAAAGAAAGAAGAGAGAAAGAAGGAAAGAAGAGGAAAGAAGGAAAGAAGAGTGAAGAAGAGTGAAGAAAGAAAGAAGAGTAGAAGAAGGAAAGAAGAGTGGAAGAAGGAAAGAAGAGTGAAGAAAGAAAAGAAGAGTAGAAGAAAGGAAAGAAGAGTGGGAAGAAGGAAAGAAGAAAGGAAAGAAGAGTGGAAGAAAGGAAAGAAGAAAGAAGAGAAGGAAAGAAGAGTGGAAGAAAGAAAAGAAGAGTAGAAGAAGGAAGAAGAGTGGAAGAAGGAAAGAAGAGTGAAGAAAGAAAAGAAGAGTAGAAGAAGGAAAGAAGAGTGGAAGAAGGAAAGAAGAAAGTAAAGAAGAGTAAAAGAAGGAAAGAAGAGTGGAAGAAGGAAAGAAGAAAATAAAGAAGAGTGAAAGAAGGAAAGAGGAAAGGAAAGTGAATAAAGGAAAGAATAGTGGAAGATGAAAAAAGAAAAGAGAGAAGAGTGAAAGAAGAAAAGAGAGAAGAGTGAAAGAAGGAAAGAAGAAAGGAAAGGAGAGTGAAGAAAGGAAAGAAGAGTGGAAGAAGGAAAGAAGAAAAGAAAGAAGAGTGAAAGAAGGAAAGAAGAGTGAAGAAAGGAAAGAAGAAAAGAAAGAAGAAGGAAAGAAGAGTGAAGAAAGAAAAGAAGAGTAGAAGAAGGAAAGAAGAGTGGAAGAAGGAAAGAAGAGTGAAGAAAGAAAAGAAGAGTAGAAGAAGGAAAGAAGAGTGGAAGAAGGAAAGAAGAAAGGAAAGGAGAGTGGAAGAAGGAAAGAAGAGTGGAAGAATGAAAGAAGAAGAGTGGAAGAAGGAAAGAATAATATTCCTAGTTATACCAGTTGAATGGAGAGGGACAGAGAGAAGAGGAGCCTTGGAACCTTGGCGCAGGTTGTCAGTGAAGCACAGGTTGCAAGCCAGTTTAAAGACCCTATTATGATGTCATAATGGCCCAATGTAAGTCAATGGGAGAAATTGTATTAGTTTTTATTTAATATTTTAAAAAGTATAAAGTTTAGAAAAATGAAAAATACATAGCATAAGTGTCCTTTACAAGACCTACGCAGCAAAGTTTGAACAAAGTTTCTAAGTTAAGCGGTTCAAGCTGAATTAAGCGCAGAAGTTCGGTACAAAGAATAATAACTAGAAAATGCATTTCCTGAAGGAAATACCAGTGCATGAAATGCAAAAGTTAAGAAAGGAAGAAGAAAAGAAAGAAGAGTGAAAGAAGGAAAGAAGAAAGGAAAGAAGAGTAAAGAAGGAAAGAAGTGAGGAAGAAGGAAAGAAGAGTGGAAGAAGGGAAAGAAGAAAGGAAAGAAGAGTGAAGAAAGGAAAGAAGAGTGGAAGAAGGAAAGAGAGTGGAAGAAGGAAAGAAGAAAGGAAAGAAGAGTGAAGAAAGGAAAGAAGAAAAGAAAGAAGAGTGAAAGAAGGAAAGAAGAAAGGAAAGAAGAGTGAAGAAAGAAAAGAAGAGTGGAAGAAGAAAAGAAAGAAGGAGAAGAAAGGAAAGTAGAGTAAAAGAAGGAAAGAGAGTGGAAGAAGGAAAGAAGAGTGAAGAAAGAAAAGAAAGTAGAAGAAGGAAAGAAGAGTGGAAGAAGGAAAGAAGAAAGGAAAGGAGAGTGGAAGAAGGAAAGAAGAGTGGAAGAAGGAAAGAAGAAGAGTGGAAGAAGGAAAGAATAATATTCCTAGTTATACAGTTGAATGGAGAGGGACAGAGAGAAGAGGAGCCTTGGAACCTTGGCGCAGGTGTCAGTGAAGCACAGGTGCAAGCCAGTTTAAAGACCCTATTATGATGTCATAATGGCCCAATGTAAGTCAATGGGAGAAATTGTATTAGTTTTTCTTTAATATTTTAAAAAGTATAAAGTTTAGAAAAATGAAAAATACATAGCATAAGTGTCCTTAACAAGACCTACGCAGCAAAGTTTGAACGAAGTTTCTACGTTAAGCGGTTCAAGCTGAATTAAGCGCAGAAGTCGGTAAAGAGAAAGAAGAAGAAGAAGAAGAAGAAGAAGAAGAACTAGAAAATGCATTTCCTGAAGGAAATACCAGTGCATGAAATGCAAAAGTTAAGAAAGGAAGAAGAAAAGAAAGAAGAGTGAAAGAAGAAAGGAAAGAAGGGTAAAAGAAGGAAAGAAGAAAGGAAGAAAGAGTGAAGAAAGGAAAGGAGAGTGGAAGAAGGAAAGAAGAGTGGAAGAAGGAAAGAATGAAGGAAAGAAGAGTGAAGAAAGGAAAGAAGAAAAGAAAGAAGAGTGAAAGAAGGAAAGAAGAAAGGAAAGAAGAGTGAAGAAAGGAAAGAAGAGTGGAAGAAGAAAAGAAAGAAGAAAGGAAAGAAGAGTGGAAGAAGGAAAGAAGAGTGAAGAAAGAAAAGAAGAGTAGAAGAAGGAAAGAAGAAAGGAAAGGAGAGTGGAAGAAGGAAAGAAGAGTGGAAGAAGGAAATAATAATATTCCTAGTTATACAGTTGAATGGAGAGGGACAGAGAGAAGAGGAGCCTTGGAACCTTGGCGCAGGTGTCAGTGAAGCACAGGTGCAAGCCAGTTTAATGACCCTATTATGATGTCATAATGGCCCAATGTAAGTCAATGGGAAAATTTGTATTCGTTTTTATTTAATATCTTAAAAAGTATAACGTTTAGACAAATGAAAAATACATAGCATAAGTGTCGTTTAGAAGACCTATGCAGCAAAGTTTGAACGAAGTTTCTACGTTAAGCGGTTCAAGCTGAATTAAGCGCAGAAGTCGGTAAAGAGAATAATAAGAAGAAGAAGAATAAGAAGCCTAGGAATAACAATACAGGGCATTTCATGCACTGTAATAAGAAGCCTAGGAATAACAATACAGGGCATTTCATGCACTGTAACTAGAAAATGCATTTCCTGAAGGAAATACCAGTGCATGAAATGCAAAAGTTAAGAAAGGAAGAAGAAAAGAAAGAAGGAAAGAAGAAAGGAAAAAAGGAAAGAAGAAAAGAAAGAAGAGTAGAAGAAAGAAAAGAAAGAAGAGTGAAAGAAGGAAAAAAGAGTGGAAGAAAGAAAGAAGAAAAGAAAGAAGAGTGAAAGAAGGAAAGAAGAGTGGAGGAAGGAAAGAAGAAAGGAAAGAAGAGTAGAAGAAGGAAAGAAAGAAGAGTGAAGAAAGGAAAGAAGAGTGGAAGAAGAAAAGAAGAGTTGAAGAAGGAAGGAAGAGTGGAAGAAGGAAAGAAGAGTGAAGAAAGGAAAGAAGAGTTGAAGAAGGAAGGAAGAGTGGAAGAAGGAAAGAAGAAAAGAAAGAAGAGTGAAGAAAGGAAAGAAGAGTAGAAGAAGGAAAGAAGAGTGGAAGAAGGAAAGAAGAGTGAAGAAAGAAAAGAAGAGTAGAAGAAGGAAAGAAGAGTGGAAGAAGGAAAGAAGAAAGGAAAGGAGAGTGGAAGAAGGAAAGAAGAGTGGAAGAACGAAAGAAGAAGAGTGGAAGAAGAAAGAATAATATTCCTAGTTATACAGTTGAATGGAGAGGGACAGAGAGAAGAGGAGCCTTGGAACCTTGGCGCAGGTGTCAGTGAAGCACAGGTGCAAGCCAGTTTAAAGACCCTATTATGATGTCATAATGGCCCTATGTAAGTCAATGGGAGAAATTGTATTAGTTTTTATTTAATATTTTAAAAAGTATAAAGTTTAGAAAAATGAAAAATACATAGCATAAGTGTCCTTTACAAGACCTACGCAGCAAAGTTTGAACAAAGTTTCTAAGTTAAGCGGTTCGAGCTGAATTAAGCGCAGAAGTTCGGTAAAGAGAATAATAAGAAGTAGAAGAATAAGAAACGAAGGAATAACAATACAGGGCATTTCATGCACTGTAATAAGAAGCCTAGGAATAACAATACAGGGCATTTCATGCACTGTAACTAGAAAATGCATTTCCTGAAGGAAATACCAGTGCATGAAATGCAAAAGTTAAGAAAGGAAGAAGAAAAGAAAGAAGAGTGAAAGAAGGAAATAAGAAAGGAAAGAAGAGTGAAAGAAGGAAATAAGAAAGGAAGAAGAAAAGAAAGAAGAGTGAAGAAAGGAAAGAAGAGTAGAAGAAGGAAAGAAGAAAAGAAAGAAGAGTGAAAGAAGGAAAGAAGAAAGGAAAGAAGAGTGGAAGAAGGAAAGAAAGAAGAGTGAAGAAAGGAAAGAAGAGTAGAAGAAGGAAAGAAGAAAAGAAAGAAGAGTGAAAGAAGGAAAGAAGAAAGGAAAGAAGAGTGGAAGAAGGAAAGAAAGAAGAGTGAAGAAAGGAAAGAAGAGTAGAAGAAGGAAAGAAGAAAAGTAAGAAGAGTGAAAGAAGGAAAGAAGAGTGGAGGAAGGAAAGAAGAAAAGAAAGAAGAGTGAAGAAAGGAAAGAAGAGTAGAAGAAGGAAAGAAGAAAAGAAAGAAGAGTGAAAGAAGGAAAGAAGAAAGGAAGAAGAGTGAAAGAAGGAAAAAAGATTGGAAGAAGGAAAGAAGAGTGGAAGAAGGAAAGAAGAAAGGAAAGAAGAGTGGAAGAAGGAAAGAAGAAAGGAAAGAGAAAACAAACTAGAAAATGCATTTCCTGAAGGAAATACCAGTGCATGAAATGCAAAAGTTAAGAAGGAATAAGAAAAAAAGAAGAGTGAAAGAAGGAAAGAAGAAGGAAAGAAAGAGTAAAAGAAGGAAAGAAGCGTGAAAGAAGGAAAGAATAAAGGAAAGAAGAGTGAAGAAAGGAAAGAAGAAAAGAAAGAAGAGTGAAAGAAGGAAAGAGAAGGAAAGAAGTGAAGAAAGAAAAGAAGAGTGGAAGAAAAAAGAAAGAGTGAAAGAAGGAAAGAAGAGTGGAAGAAGGAAAGAAGAGTGAAGAAAGAAAAGAAGAGTAGAAGAAGGAAAGAAGAGTGGAAGAAGGAAAGAAGAAAGGAAAGGAGAGTGGAAGAAGTAAGGAAGAGTGGAAGAAGGAAAGAAGAAAAGAAAGAAGTGAAAGAAGAAAGAAAGAAGAGTGAACAAGAGTGGCTCTGGATAAAGACAGTAAAGAGAGAGTGAAGAGGGAAAATATTGAAAGAAGGAGAGAAAATGGAGTGAAGCAGAGAGATGGAGTGTGAGAAAAAGTAGAGTGAGAGGGATAGAGAGAAAGATAGAAAAAAAAGTACAGTATGGAAGGTGTCTCTTAATATTCCTAGTTATACAGTTGAATGGAGAGGGACAGAGAGAAGAGGAGCCTTAGAACTTGGCGCAGGTGTCAGTGAAGCACAGGTGCAAGCCAGTTTAATGACCCTATTATGATGTCATAAATGGCCAATGTAAAAGTCAATGGGAAAATTTGTATTAGTTTTTCTTTAATATCTTAAAAAGTATAACGTTTAGACAAATGAAAAATACATAGCATAAGTGTCCTTAGCAAGACCTATGCAGCAAAGTTTGAAAGAAGTTTCTACGTTAAGCGGTTCAAGCTGAATTAAGCGCAGAAGTCGGTAAAGAGAATAATAAGAAGAAGAAGAACTAGAAAATGCATTTCCTGAAGGAAATACCAGTGCATGAAATGCAAAAGTTAAGAAAGGAAGAAGAAAAGAAAGACGAGTGAAAGGAAAGAAGAAAGGAAAAAGGAAAGAAAGGAAGAAGAAGTGAAGAAAGGAAAGAAGAGTGGAAGAAGGAAAAAAGAAAAGAAAGAAGTGTGAAAGAAGGAAAGAAGAGTGGAAGAAGGAAAGAAGAGTGGAAGAAAAGAAAGAAGAGTGAAGAAAGGAAAGAAGAGTGGAAAAAGGAAAGAAGAAAAGAAAGAAGATTGAAAGAAGGAAAGAAGAAAGGAAAGAAGAGTGAAAGAAGGAAATAAGAAGGAAGGAAGAAGGAAAGAAGAAAAGAAAGAAGAGTGAAAGAAAGGAAAGAAGAGTGGAAGAAGAAAAGAAAGAAGAGTGAAGAAGGGAAAGAAGAGTAGAAGAAGGAAAGAAGAAAAGAAAGAAGAGTGAAAGAAGAGTGGAAGAAGGAAAGAAGAAAAGAATGAAGAGTGAATAAAGGAAAGAAGAGTAGAAGAATGAAAGAAGAAAGGAAGAAGAGTGAAAGAAGGAAAAATTGGAAGAAGGAAAGAAGAGTGGAAGAAGGAAAGAAGAAAGGAAAGAAGAAGGAAAGAAGAGTGGAAGAAAGAAAGAAGAAAGGAAAGAAGAGAGAACAAGACTGGCTCTAGATGAAGACAGTAAAGAGAGAGTGAAGAGGGAAAATATTGAAAGAAGGAGAGAAAATGGAGTGAAGCAGAGAGATGGAGTTTGAGAGAAAGTAGACAGAGGGATAGAGAGAAAGATAGAGAGAAAAAAAAGTAGAGTATGGAAGGTGTCTCTTAATATCCCTAGTTATACAGTTGAATGGAGAGGGACAGAGAGAAGAGGAGCCTTGGAACCTTGGCGCAGGTGTCAGTGAAGCACAGGTGCAAGCCAGTTTAATGACCCTATTATGATGTCATAATGGCCCAATGTAAATCAATGGGAAAATTTGTATTAGTTTTTCTTTAATATCTTAAAAAGTATAAAGTTTAGAAAAGTGAAAAATACATAGCATAAGTGTCCTTTACAAGACCTACGCGCCAAAGTTTGAACGAAGTTTTTAAGTTAAGCGGTTCAAGCTGAATTAAGCGCAGAAGTTCGGTAAAGAGAATAATTAGAAGAAGAAGAAGAAGAACTAGAAAATGCATTTCCTGAAGGAAATACCAGTGCATGAAATGCAAAAGTTAAGAAAGGAAGAAGAAAAGAAAGAAGAGTGAAAGAAGGAAAGAAGAAAGGAAAGAAGAGTAAAAGAAGGAAAGAAGAGTGGAAGAAGGAAATAATAAAGGAAAGAATAAAGGAAACAAGAATGAAGAAAAGAAAGAAGAGTGAAAGAAGGAAAGAAGCGAAGAAAGAAAAGAAGAGTGGAAGAAGAAAAGAAGAGTGGAAGAAGGAAAGAAGAGTGGAAAAAATGAAAGAAGAGTGAAGAAAGAAAAGAAGAGTAGAAGAAGGAAAGAAGAGTGGAAGAAGGAAAGAAGAAAGGAAAGGAGAGTGGAAGAAGTAAGGAAGAGTGGAAGAAAGAAAGAAGAATGAAAAGAAGAGTGGAAGAAGGAATGAAGAAAGGAGAGAAAATGGAGTGAAGCAGAGAGATGGAGTTTGAGCGAAAGTAGACAGAGGGATAGAGAGAAAGATGGAGAGAAAAAAAAAGTAGAGTATGGAAGGTGTCTATTAGTATTCCTAGTTATACAGTTGAATGGAGAGGGACAGAGAGAAGAGGAGCCTTGGAACCTTGGCGCAGGTGTCAGTGAAGCACAAGTGCAAGCCAGTTTAATGACCCTATTATGATGTCATAATGGCCCAATGTAAGTCAATGGGAGAAATTGTATTAGTTTTTCTTTAAAATTTTAAAAAGCATAAAGTTTAGAAAAATGAAAAATACATAGCATAAGTGTCCTTTACAAGAGCTACGCAGCAAAGTTTGAACAAAGTTTCTAAGTTAAGCGGTTCGAGCTGAATTAAGCGCAGAAGTTTGGTACAAAGAATAATAACTAGAAAATGCATTTCCTGAAGGAAATACCAGTGCATGAAATGCAAAAGTTAAGAAAGGAAGAAGAAAAGAAAGAAGAGTGAAGAAGCAAAGCAGAAAGGAAAGAAGAGTAAAAGAAGGAAAGAAGAGTGGAAGAAAGTAAAGAAGAGTGGAAGAAGGAAGGAAGAGTGGAAGAAGGAAAGAAGAAAAGAAAGAAGAGTGAAAGAAAGGAAACAAGAGTGGAAGAATGAAAGAAGAAAAGAAAGAAGGAAAGAAGAAAGGAAGAAGAGTGAAAGAAGGAAAAAAGATTGGAAGAAGGAAAGAAGAGTGGAAGAAGGAAAGAAGAAAGGAAAGAAGAGTGAAGCTAGGAAAGAAGAGTGGAAGAAGGAAAGAAGAAAAGAAAGAAGGGAAAGAAGAAAGGAAGAAGGAAAGAAGAGTGGAAGAAGGAAAGAAGAAAGGAAAGAAGAGTGGAAGAAGGGAAGAAGAGTGGAAGAAGGAAAGAAGAGAGAGTGAAGAGGGAAAATATTGAAAGAAGGAGAGAAAATGGAGTGAATCAGAGAGATGGAGTGTGAGAGAAAGTAGAGTGAGAGGGATAGAGAGAAAGATAGAGAGAAAAAAAAGTAGAGTATGGAATGTGTCTCTTAATATTCCTAGTTATACAGTTGAATGGAGAGGGACAGAGAGAAGAGGAGCCTTGGAACCTTGGTGCAGGTGTCAGTGAAGCACAGGTGCAAGCCAGTTTAATGACCCCATTATGATGTCATAATGGCCCAATGTAAGTCAATGGGAAAATTTGTATTCGTTTTTATTTAATATCTTAAAAAGTAAAAAGTTTAGAAAAATGAAAAATACATAGCATAAGTGTCCTTTACAAGACCTACGCGCCAAAGTTTGAACGGAGTTTCTAAGTTAAGCGGTTCGAGCTGAATTAAGCGCAGAAGTCGGTAAAGAGAATAATAAGAAGAAGAAGAAGAAGAAGAAGAACTAGAAAATGCATTTCCTGAAGGAAATACCAGTGCATGAAATGCAAAAGTTAAGAAAGGAAGAAGAAAAGAAAGAAGAGTGAAAGAAGGAAAGAAGTAAGGAAAGAAGAGTAAAAGGAAAGAAGAGTGGAAGAAGGAAAGAATAAAGGAAAGAAGAGTGAAGAAAGGAAAGAAGAAAAGAAAGAAGAGTAAAAGAAGAAAGAAGAAAGCAAAGAAAGGTGAAGAAAGGAAAGAAGAGTGGAAGAAGAAAAGAAGAGTTGAAGAAGGAAGGAAGAGTGGAAGAAGGAAAGAAGAGTGAAGAAAGGAAAGAAGAGTTGAAGAAGGAAGGAAGAGTGGAAGAAGGAAAGAAGAAAGAAAGAAGAGTGAAGAAAGGAAAGAAGAGTAGAAGAAGGAAAGAAGAGTGGAAGAAGGAAAGAAGAGTGAAGAGTGAAGAAAGAAAAGAAGAGTAGAAGAAGGAAAGAAGAGTGGAAGAAGGAAAGAAGAAAGGAAAGAAGAGTGGAAGAAGGAAAGAAGAGTGGAAGAAGAGTGAAGAAAGAAAAGAAGAGTAGAAGAAGGAAAGAATAATATTCCTAGTTACAGTTGAATGGAGAGGGACAGAGAGAAGAGGAGCCTTGGAACCTTGGCGCAGGTGTCAGTGAAGCACAGGTGCAAGCCAGTTTAATGACCCTATTGTGATGTCATAATGGCCCAATGTAAGTCAATGGGACATTTTTTATTCGTTTTTCTTTAATATCTTGAAAAGTATAAAGTTTAGACAAATGAAAAATACATAGCACAAGTGTCCTTTATAAGACCTACGCGACAAAGTTTGAACGAAGTTTCTACGTTAAGCGGTTCGAGCTGAATTAAGCGCAGAAAAAGGTAAAAAGAATAATAAGAATAAGAAAAGTTTGGATAACAATACAGGGCATTTCATGCACTGTAATAAGAAAGCCTAGGAATAACAATACAGGGCATTTCATGCACTGTAATAAGAAGCCTAGGAATAACAATACAGGGCATTTCATGCACTGTAATAAGAAGAAGAAGAACTAGAAAATGCATTTCCTGAAGGAAATACCAGTGCATGAAATGCAAAAGTTAAGAAAGGAAGAAGAAAAGAAAGAAGAGTGAAAGGAAAGAAGAAAGGAAAGAAGAGTAAAAGAAGAGTGGAAGAAGGAAAGAAGAAAGGAAAGAAGAGTGGAAGAAGAGTGAAGAAAGAAAAGAAGAGTAGAAGAAGGAAAGAATAATATTCCTAGTTACAGTTGAATGGAGAGGGACAGAGAGAAGAGGAGCCTTGGAACCTTGGCGCAGGTGTCAGTGAAGCACAGGTGCAAGCCAGTTTAATGACCCTATTGTGATGTCATAATGGCCCAATGTAAGTCAATGGGACATTTTTTATTCGTTTTTCTTTAATATCTTGAAAAGTATAAAGTTTAGACAAATGAAAAATACATAGCACAAGTGTCCTTTATAAGACCTACGCGACAAAGTTTGAACGAAGTTTCTACGTTAAGCGGTTCGAGCTGAATTAAGCGCAGAAAAAGGTAAAAAGAATAATAAGAATAAGAAAAGTTTGGATAACAATACAGGGCATTTCATGCACTGTAATAAGAAGCCTAGGAATAACAATACAGGGCATTTCATGCACTGTAATAAGAAGCCTAGGAATAACAATACAGGGCATTTCATGCACTGTAATAAGAAGAAGAAGAACTAGAAAATGCATTTCCTGAAGGAAATACCAGTGCATGAAATGCAAAAGTTAAGAAAGGAAGAAGAAAAGAAAGAAGAGTGAAAGGAAAGAAGAAAGGAAAGAAGAGTAAAAGAAGAGTGGAAGAAGGAAAGAAGAAAGGAAAGAAGAGTGGAAGAAGGAAAGAAGAAAAGAAAGAAGTGTGAAAGAAGGAAAGAAGAGTGGAAGAAGGAAAGAAGAGTGGAAGAAAAGAAAGAAGATTGAAAGAAGGGAAGAAGAAAGGAAAGAAGAGTGAAAGAAGGAGAGAAGAAGGAAGGAAGAGTGGAAGAAGGAAAGAAGAAAAGAAAGAATAGTGAAAGAAAGTAAAGAAGAGTCGAAGAAGGAAAGAAGAGTGGAAGAAGAAAAGAAAGAAGAGTGAAGAAAGGAAAGAAGAGTGGAAAAAGGAAAGAAGAAAAGAAAGAAGATTGAAAGAAGGAAAGAAGAAAGGAAAGAAGAGTGAAAGAAGGAAAAAAGAATGAAGGAAGAGTGGAAGAAGGAAAGAAGAAAAGAAAGAAGAGTGAAAGAAATGAAAGAAGAGTGGAAGAAGGAAAGAAGAGTGGAAAAAGAAAAGAAAGAAGAGTGAAGAAAGGAAAGAAGAGTAGAAGAAGGAAAGAAGAAAAGAAAGAAGAGTGAAAGAAGGAAAGAAGAAAGGAAAGAAGAGTGAAAGAAGAGTGGAAGAAGGAAAGAAGAAAAGAAAGAAGAGTGAAGAAAGGAAAGAAGAGTAGAAGAAGGAAAGAAGAGTGGAAGAAGGAAAGAAGAAAGGAAAGAAGAGTGAAGAAAGGAAAGAAGAGTGGAAGAAGGAAAGAAGAAAGGAAAGAAGAGTGAAGAAAGGAAAGAAGAGTAGAAGAAGGAAAGAAGAAAAGAAAGAAGTGTGAAAGAAGGAAAGAAGAGTGGAAGAAAAGAAAGAAGAGTGGAAGAAAGGAAAGAAGAGTGAAGAAAGGAAAGAAGAGTGGAAAAGGGAAAGAAGAAAAGAAATAAGATTAAAAGAAGGAAAGAAGAAAGGAAAGGAGAGTGAAATAAGGAAAGAAGAAGGAAGGAAGAGTGGAAGAAGGAAAGAAAAAAGAAAGAAGAGTGAAAGAAAGGAAAGAAGAGTGGAAGAAGGAAAGAAGAAAAGAAAGAAGATTGAAAGAAGGAAAGAAGAAAGGAAAGAAGAGTGAAAGAAGGAAAGAAGAGTGGAAGAAGGAAAGAAGAAAAGAAAGAAGAGTGGAAGAAGGAAAGAAGAGTGGAAGAAGGAAAGAAGAGTGGAAGAAGGAAAGAAGAGTTGAAGAAGGAAAGAAGAAGGAAAGAGGAAAAAAGAAAAGTATAAGAAGGAAAGAAGAAAGGAAAGAAGAGTGGAAGAAGTAAAGAAGAAGGAAAGAAGAAAAGAAAGAAGAGTAAAGAAAGAAAAGAAGAGTGGAAGAAGGAAAGAAGAAAAAAAAGAAAAGTGAAAGAAGGAAAGAAGAGTGAAAGAAGGAAAAAAGAGTGGAAGAAGGAAAGAAGAAAAGAAAGAAGAGTGAAAGAAGGAAAGAAGAGTGGAAGAAGGAAAGAAGAAAAGAAAGAAGAGAGAAAGAAGGAAAGAAGAGTGGAAGAAGGAAAGAATAATATTCCTAGTTATACAGTTGAATGGAGAGGGACAGAGAGAAGAGGAGCCTTGGAACCTTGGCGCAGGTGTCAGTGAAGCACAGGTGCAAGCCAGTTTAAAGACCCTATTATGATGTCATAATGGCCCAATGTAAGTCAATGGGAGAAATTGTATTAGTTTTTATTTAACATTTTAAAAAGTATAAAGTTTAGAAAAATGAAAAATACATAGCATAAGTGTCCTTTACAAGACCTACGCAGCAAAGTTTGAACAAAGTTTCTAAGTTAAGCGGTTCGAGCTGAATTAAGCGCAGAAGTTCGGTACAAAGAATAATAATAAGTATAAGAAACGAAGGAATAACAATACAGGGCATTTCATGCACTGTAATAAGAAGAACTAGAAAATGCATTTCCTGAAGGAAATACCAGTGCATGAAATGCAAAAGTTAAGAAAGGAAGAAGAAAAGAAAGAAGAGTGAAAGAAGGAAAGAAGAAAGGAAAGAAGAAAGGAATGAAGGAAAGAAGAGTGGAAGAAGGAAAGAAGAGTGGAAGAAGGAAAGAATAAAGGAAAGAAGAGTGAAGAAAGGAAAGAAGAGTGGAAGAAGGAAAGAAGAGTGGAAGAAGGAAAGAATAAAGGAAAGAAGAGTGAAGAAAGGAAAGAAAAAAAGAAAGAAGAGTGAAAGAAGGAAAGAACAAAGGAAAGAAGAGTGAAGAAAGGAAAGAAGAAAAGAAAGAAGAGTGAAAGAAGGAAAGAAGAAAGGAAAGAAGAGTGAAGAAAGAAAAGAAGAGTGGAAGAAGGAAAGAATAAAGGAAAGAAGAGTGAAGAAAGGAAAGAAGAAAAGAAAGAAGAGTGAAAGAAGGAAAGAAGAAAGGAAAGAAGAGTGAAGAAAGGAAAGAAGAGTGGAAGATGAAAAGAAAGAAGGAAAGAAGAAAGGAAAGAAGAGTGGAAGAAGGAAAGAAGAGTGGAAGAAGGAAAGAAGAAGAGTGGAAGAAGGAAAGAATAATATTCCTAGTTATACAGTTGAATGGAGAGGGACAGAGAGAAGAGGTTCCTTGGAACCTTGGCGCAGGTGTCAGTGAAGCACAGGTGCAAGCCAGTTTAAAGACCCTATTATGATGTCATAATGGCCCAATGTAAGTCAATGGGAGAAATTGTATTAGTTTTTCTTTAATATTTTAAAAAGTATAAAGTTTAGAAAAGTGAAAAATACATAGCATAAGTGTCCTTAACAAGACCTATGCAGCAAAGTTTGAACGAAGTTTCTACGTTAAGCGGTTCAAGCTGAATTAAGCGCAGAAGTCGGTAAAGAGAATAATAATAAGAAGAAGAATAAGAAGCCTAGGAATAACAATACAGGGCATTTCATGCACTGTAATAAGAAACGAAGGAATAACAATACAGGGCATTTCATGCACTGTAATAAGAAGCCTAGGAATAACAATACAGGGCATTTCATGCACTGTAACTAGAAAATGCATTTCCTGAAGGAAATACCAGTGCATGAAATGCAAAAGTTAAGAAAGGAAGAAGAAAAGAAAGAAGAGTGAAAGAAGGAAAGAAGAAAGGAAAGAAGAGTAAAAGGAAAGAAGAGTGGAAGAAGGAAAGAATAAAGGAAAGAAGAGTGAAGAAAGGAAAGAAGAAAAGAAAGAAGAGTAAAAGAAGAAAAGAAGAAAGCAAAGAAGAGTGAAGAAAGGAAAGAAGAGTGGAAGAAGAAAAGAAGAGTTGAAGAAGGAAGGAAGAGTGGAAGAAGGAAAGAAGAGTGAAGAAAGGAAAGAAGAGTTGAAGAAGGAAGGAAGAGTGGAAGAAGGAAAGAAGAAAAGAAAGAAGAGTGAAGAAAGGAAAGAAGAGTAGAAGAAGGAAAGAAGAGTGGAAGAAGGAAAGAAGAGTGAAGAGTGAAGAAAGAAAAGAAGAGTAGAAGAAGGAAAGAAGAGTGGAAGAAGGAAAGAAGAAAGGAAAGAAGAGTGGAAGAAGGAAAGAAGAGTGGAAGAAGAGTGAAGAAAGAAAAGAAGAGTAGAAGAAGGAAAGAATAATATTCCTAGTTACAGTTGAATGGAGAGGGACAGAGAGAAGAGGAGCCTTGGAACCTTGGCGCAGGTGTCAGTGAAGCACAGGTGCAAGCCAGTTTAATGACCCTATTGTGATGTCATAATGGCCCAATGTAAGTCAATGGGACATTTTTTATTCGTGGAAGAAGGAAAGAAGGAAGGAAAGAAGAGTGAAGAAAGGAAAGAAGAGTAGAAGAAGGAAAGAAGAAAAGAAAGAAGTGTGAAAGAAGGAAAGAAGAGTGGAAGAAAAGAAAGAAGAGTGGAAGAAAGGAAAGAAGAGTGAAGAAAGGAAAGAAGAGTGGAAAAGGGAAAGAAGAAAAGAAATAAGATTAAAAGAAGGAAAGAAGAAAGGAAAGGAGAGTGAAATAAGGAAAGAAGAAGGAAGGAAGAGTGGAAGAAGGAAAGAAAAAAAGAAAGAAGAGTGAAAGAAAGGAAAGAAGAGTGGAAGAAGGAAAGAAGAAAAGAAAGAAGATTGAAAGAAGGAAAGAAGAAAGGAAAGAAGAGTGAAAGAAGGAAAGAAGAGTGGAAGAAGGAAAGAAGAAAAGAAAGAAGAGTGGAAGAAGGAAAGAAGAGTGGAAGAAGGAAAGAAGAGTGGAAGAAGGAAAGAAGAGTTGAAGAAGGAAAGAAGAAGGAAAGAGGAAAAAAAGAAAAGTATAAGAAGGAAAGAAGAAAGGAAAGAAGAGTGGAAGAAGTAAAGAAGAAGGAAAGAAGAAAAGAAAGAAGAGTAAAGAAAGAAAAGAAGAGTGGAAGAAGGAAAGAAGAAAAAAAAGAAAAGTGAAAGAAGGAAAGAAGAGTGAAAGAAGGAAAAAAGAGTGGAAGAAGGAAAGAAGAAAAGAAAGAAGAGTGAAAGAAGGAAAGAAGAGTGGAAGAAGGAAAGAAGAAAAGAAAGAAGAGAGAAAGAAGGAAAGAAGAGTGGAAGAAGGAAAGAATAATATTCCTAGTTATACAGTTGAATGGAGAGGGACAGAGAGAAGAGGAGCCTTGGAACCTTGGCGCAGGTGTCAGTGAAGCACAGGTGCAAGCCAGTTTAAAGACCCTATTATGATGTCATAATGGCCCAATGTAAGTTAATGGGAGAAATTGTATTAGTTTTTATTTAATATTTTAAAAAGTATAAAGTTTAGAAAAATGAAAAATACATAGCATAAGTGTCCTTTACAAGACCTAAGCGACAAAGTTTGAACGAAGTTTCTAAGTTAAGCGGTTAAAGCTGAATTAAGCGCAGAAGTTTGGTACAAAGAATAATAATAAGAAGAACTAGAAAATGCATTTCCTGAAGGAAATACCAGTGCATGAAATGCAAAAGTTAAGAAAGGAAGAAGAAAAGAAAGAAGAGTGAAAGAAGGAAATAAGAAAGGAAAGAAGAGTAAAGAAAGGAAAGAAGAAAGGAAAGAAGAGTGGAAGAAGTAAAGAAGAAGGTAAGAAGAAAAGAAAGAAGAGTGAAGAAAGAAAAGAAGAGTGGAAGAAGGAAAGAAGAAAAAAAAGAAAAGTGAAAGAAGGAAAGAAGGAAAGAAGAGTGAAAGAAGGAAAAAAGAGTGGAAGAAGGAAAGAAGAAAAGAAAGAAGGAAAGAAGAGTGGAAGAAGGAAAGAAGAAAGGAAAGAAGATTGGAAGAAGGAAAGAAGAGTGGAAGAAGAGTGAAGAAAGAAAAGAAGAGTAGAAGAAGGAAAGAAGAGTGGAAGAAGGAAAGAAGAGTGAAGAAAGAAAAGAAGAGTAGAAGAAGGAAAGAAGAGTGGAAGAAGGAAAGAAGAAAGGAAAGAAGAGTGAAGAAAGGAAAGAAGAAAAGAAAGAAGAAGGAAAGAAGAGTGGAAGAAGGAAAGAAGAAGAGTGGAAGAAGGAAAGAATAATATTCCTAGTTATACAGTTGAATGGAGAGGGACAGAGAGAAGAGGAGCCTTGGAACCTTGGCGCAGGTGTCAGTGAAGCACAGGTGCAAGCCAGTTTAAAGACCCTATTATGATGTCATAATGGCCCAATGTAAGTCAATGGGAAAATTTGTATTAGTTTTTCTTTAATATCTTAAAAAGTTTAAAGTTTAGAAAAATGAAAAATACATAGCATAAGTGTCCTTTACAAGACCTACGCAGCAAAGTTTGAACAAAGTTTCTAAGTTAAGCGGTTCGAGCTGAATTAAGCGCAGAAGTTCGGTACAAAGAATAATAAGAAGAAGAAACGAAGGAATAACAATACAGGGCATTTCATGCACTGTAACTAGAAAATGCATTTCCTGAAGGAAATACCAGTGCATGAAATGCAAAAGTTAAGAAAGGAAGAAGAAAAGTAAGAAGAGTGAAAGAAGGAAAGAAGAAAGGAAAGAAGAGTAAAAGAAGGAAAGAAGAGAGGAAGAAGGAAAGAAGAAAAGAAAGAAGAGTGAAGAAAGGAATAAAGAGTGGAAGAAGGAAAGAAGAGTGGAAGAAGGAAAGAATAAAGGAAAGAAGAGTGAAGAAAGGAAAGAAGAAAAGAAAGAAGAGTGAAAGAAGGAAAGAAGAAAGGAAAGAAGAGTGAAGAAAGAAAAGAAGAGTGGAAGAAGAAAAGAAATAAGGAAAGAAGAAAGGAAAGAAGAGTAAAAGAAGGAAAGAAGAGTGGAAGAAGGGAAGAAGAGTGGAAGAAGGAAAGAAGAGTGAAGAAAGAAAAGAAGAGTAGAAGAAGGAAAGAAGAGTGGAAGAAGGAAAGAAGAAAGGAAAGGAGAGTGGAAGAAGGAAAGAAGAAGAGAGGAAGAAGGAAAGAATAATATTCCTAGTTATACAGTTGAATGGAGAGGGACAGAGAGAAGAGGAGCCTTGGAACCTTGGCGCAGGTGTCAGTGAAGCACAGGTGCAAGCCAGTTTAAAGACCCTATTATGATGTCATAATGGCCCAATGTAAGTCAATGGGAGAAATTGTATTCGTTTTTATTTAATATTTTAAAAAGTATAAAGTTTAGAAAAATGAAAAATACATAGCATAAGTGTCCTTTACAAGACCTACGCGCCAAAGTTTGAACGAAGTTTTTAAGTTAAGCGGTTCGAGCTGAATTAAGCGCAGAAGTTCGGTACAAAGAATAATAATAACTAGAAAATGCATTTCCTGAAGGAAATACCAGTGCATGAAATGCAAAAGTTAAGAAAGGAAGAAGAAAAGAAAGAAGAGTGAAAGAAGGAAAGAAGAAAAGAAAAGAAGAGTAAAAGAAGGAAAGAAGAGTGGAAGAAGGAAAGGAGAAAGGAAAGAAGAGTGAAGAAAGGAAAGGAGTGGAAGAAGGAAAGAAGAAAAGAAAGAAGAGTGAAAGAAGGAAAGAATAAAGGAAAGAAGAGTGGAAGAAGGAAAGAAGAAGGGAAGAAGGAAAGAAAAGAAAGAAGAGTGAAGAAAGGAAAGAAGAGTGGAAGAAGGAAAGAAGAGTGGAAGAAGGAAAGAAGAAAGGAAAGAAGTGGAAGAAGGAAAGAAGAGTTGAAGAAGGAAAGAAGAAAGGAAAGAAGAGTGGAAGATGGAAAGAAGAATGGAAGAAGGAAAGGGATAGAGAAAGATGGAAAGAAAATAAAGTAGAGTATGGAAGGTGTCTCTTAATATAAAACAGTTAAATGGAGAGGGACAGAGAGAAGAGGAGCCTTGGAACCTTGGCGCAGGTGTCAGTGAAGCACAGGTGCAAGCCAGTTTAAAGACCCTATTATGATGTCATAATGGCCCAATGTAAGTCCAATGGGAGAAATTTGTATTAGTTTTTCTTTAATATTTAAAAAAGTATAAAGTTTAGAAAAATAAAAATACATAGCATAAGTGTCCTTTACAAGACCTACGCGCCAAAGTTTGAACAAAGTTTTTAAGTTAAGCGGTTCGAGCTGAATTAAGCGCAGAAGTTTGGTACAAAGAATAATAATAAGATGAAGAACTAGAAAATGCATTTCCTGAAGGAAATACCAGTGCATGAAATGCAAAAGTTAAGAAAGGAAGAAGAAAAGAAAGAAGAGTGAAAGAAGGAAAGAAGAAAAGAAAAGAAGAGTAAAAGAAGGAAAGAAGGTGGAAGAAGGAAGGAGAAAGGAAAGAAGAGTGAAGAAAGGAAAGGAGTGGAAGAAGGAAAGAAGAAAGAAAGAAGAGTGAAAGAAGGAAAGAATAAGGAAAGAAGAGTGAAGAAGGAAAAGAAGAAGGGAAGAAGGAAAGAAAAGAAAGAAGAGTGAAGAAAGAAAGAAGAGTGGAAGAAGGAAAGAAGAGTGGAAGAAGGAAAGAAGAAAGGAAAGAAGTGGAAGAAGGAAAGAAGAGTGAAGAAGGAAAGAAGAAAGAAAAGAAGAGTGGAAGATGGAAAGAAGAGTGGAAGAAGGAAAGGGATAGAGAAAGATGGAAAGAAAATAAAGTAGAGTATGGAAGGTGTCTCTTATATAAAACAGTTAAATGGAGAGGGACAGAGAGAAGAGGAGCCTTGGAACCTTGGCGCAGGTGTCAGTGAAGCACAGGTGCAAGCCAGTTTAAAGACCCTATTATGATGTCATAATGGCCCAATGTAAGTCAATGGGAGAAATTGTATTAGTTTTTTTTAATATTTTAAAAAGTATAAAGTTTAGAAAAATTAAAAATACATAGCATAAGTGTCCTTTACAAGACCTACGCGCAAAGTTTGAACAAAGTTTTAAGTTAAGCGGTTCGAGCTGAATTAAGCGCAGAAGTTTGGTACAAAGAATAATAATAAGATGAAGAATAAGAAACGAAGGAATAACAATACAGGGCATTTCATGCACTGTAATAAGAAACGAAGGAATAACAATACAGGGCATTTCATGCACTGTAATAAGAAACGAAGGGAATAACAATACAGGGCATTTCATGCACTGTAATAAGAATAAGAAAGTTTGGATAACAATACAGGGCATTACATGCACTGTAATAAG